>NW_012027103.1:10890-47420 GCF_000956235.1 Wasmannia auropunctata | reverse complement strand
TATATATATATATATATTAATTAGAACAATTCGGTCAATTGACTTAAGCCCGTATCAGACTAAAGATTGAGATTGAAATTGGAATGAATTTGACCAATCAAAACAAAGTCCACTAAATTTGAGATTAGTTTTCTTTCTTCTAATTGATTAAATCCCAATTCAATCTCAATCTCAATCTTTAGTCTAATACGGGCCTTATATGCGATTGACCAATAATTCTCTTTTTGTTCGAAATCTCGGACCAATTTCTAGCATTATGGTCTATGGACAAGGCTTTATACAGGGTGGCTCAAAACAATTCTGTGTCCTTGAAGGCAGCATGCCGTTTGACCACGTTGCGATTGATCACAACCGCTCAGAAACCGGTGCCTGGAGTTTTTCCTCTGCCCAACCAATCAAAAAATTTCATATTAAATTGGTCAATTAACGACGTGAGCAATCGAGTCCCGCTTGTCCTTGAAAAGTTGATGTTCTGTTGTGAGACGACTTTTTCTTTTGCCAGATCTTTATTCTTATTGTTAAGAAGCTTAATTTTTTAAAGAAAATTGCGCGCGTTTATTACGAATCGGATATAAGAGATAGACAGAGGCGACGCATTTCATTTTCATTGCCACACCTTTCTTCTTCTTAAATTAATTTCTTCACTCTGTCCTTCTTCAAAGATCAATAATGTCTTGTTGAATGACGGCTGATTAGAAATATAATTGTTGAGAAAACAAATTAGTCAAAGTACACAATATGGCATCAACGACTATTGAAAAATATGGATGCAGTACTGTCATATCCATTAGCTGATGATCATCGTAGCAGACAGGTGTTCTCTGTAAACGCGCGCGTGTGGCGTGTGCCGGAGAAACACACCTGCCTACCTCTGCCTATACCTCTTGTACCCGATTTATAAATAAGCTATTTCCATTTATTATATTGAAAAATTAGGCTTCTTCCACACCGTTCATTTTTTTCGACTACAGAAGTCGTACATGTATGTATGTACATACATACCATACATGCGTTTGTATAATGAAAATTATAATAGGCTTCGGACAAAGTTTTGTGAAAGGAAAAATCGTCACGTCAGAAATATAGTTTTTCAAGGACGAAGTCACGGTTGTTTTGCGTCACCCTGTATATCAGGCTATATAGAACCATAGAACATTCGCGACGCAGACACAGTTTCCACTCTCTCCACAATCCATGCGCAGTGAAACCGAGATGTTTTCCTAACATGACGTGAATTGACAGTTGTTGATAAACTGAGGTCTGATAAACTGAGGGAGCGAGAGAGAGCGCGGAGATTTCGGTAATTCCACGATGAGTGATTATAAAATACCGATAATCGAGCCGACTATAGACTATGCAAAGGTGTCGATGAGATTCTTCTCTCACGTTTCTCGTGCATATGCAGGCGCCGTCGACTCAGCTCTACGACGCCCGTCAAAATGCTCCACATATATAATAATCGGTGCAGGGAGCAGGCCTGAAATGATTTGCATTCTAGGTACCGCCGATCAACCAAAAGCGCACGGTCTCCTTCATAAATCACTTTATCACTCACACCGTGACGTTTCTGAATAAATTCGTCCTGTCCTGCGAGGAGAGGTTGTTCGATTTCGAAAATAAATTGCAAAAGCTAGAGGCGTCGTTAGAAATATTAGAATCGCGGGTACGTGTACTCTTGTGGGCGTAAAAAAATTTTTGTAAAAAGAAAATCTTTACAATAAATCTATCTTTACAAAATATACTCATCTTTTTCACAAATGTTTTACTCTGCTTTTGCATATAGTTATCCTCTATACCTGGTTTAGAGCAAGAGCAACATAAAGAACCAAATAATGTTAATGAGAACAATACGAGTAAATTAGAGGAGATAGAGACATGTGAAGTGGACGAGCCTGACGATAGTGAGACAAAGCCCAAGGACGAAGAGAAGGAAGTTCAGTCAGCAGCTAAAGATCCTCGCTATGAAAAGTACTTCAAAATGTTGCACTTTGGTGTACCGAAACAGGCGGTCAAATTAAAAATGGAACAGGAAGGATTGGATGCATCTGTACTAGAGTAAGTCCAAATACATCTCTTCCTTCAAGTGTAGAAAGATATTACGATATTGATATACATATATGATTAATAACACATATTTACATTTGATATCAAATGGTAAGATTAACAGTTGCATTTATAAATATTAATCATAGAATTTTTAAATTAATTTCGTCATATCTTTTGTGAAAACTAATTATTGCTATCACCGTGCATGTATGAATTAAGTTTCAATCTGGCATGACAATTTATCGAAAATACTCTAGTCCCTCTTTTTTTTGTTAGCAATCCACAACAGGTAGTTTCTATACCACGATTGTCAGAAAACGATGAGAATCAAGGTGAATAAGTATTAAGGTAAATCATTTTTATGCGCTAATTATTTTAGGCATACTGGACATTTTTTGCATTACAAAACTCAAAATAAAGATATACAAATTCCTATAGATTTATTTATTTATTAAATACAGAATGCAGAATGTAAAGCATTGAGTGGGTAGATTAGAACTGAATCATTTGACCCTGAAAAGAAAAACAAATTTTAAGTCAAAATTGATGCACATGTCATTTTTATTCGGATATATTTCTAGATGTATATTTATATATTCACCTTTCTCTTCTTGTCACCTCCCAGTTCAAAGTGCTTGCATCTTTTCAACGGAATTTGTTTTCTGTACTTGCATTCCGTACATTCCATTCTTAGTACGATTTTCTTTGTCGTTTTTGCCTAAAATAATATAATAAGATGCATTAATCAATATTAAGTAGTTTAGGCTCTAAAGAATATAAATCGTAAGCACACAAATTATCAATAAGATTCTGATCTCATTCGTGTGTATATACAAAAAGTTTATCGAATAGACATCGCAACGAGTAAACGCAAAATATATTAATATAAAAATAAATCTATCAATATTGTTGATTATGAGCTTAATTATATTTTAATTTATATAATCAAAGAACATCATAAAGATTAATATATACATCTATAAATTTGCATGGAAGATACTACAGTTATATTTTTATTCATTTTGTTATATTCATTAAATAAATACAGTAAACTTAAGCAAATTCATCACACGCTCACCTTTTTTCTGAAGATAGGCTTGGTTTGACCACCGAACCCTTGCTGTTTGCGGTCGTAACGCCTTCTGCCCTGCGAGGCATGCCTCTCCTTACTCTTCTTATACTGCGTCACCTTGTGGGTCTTGTGTACCTTGCATTTTTTGCAAAAAGTACGCCTCTGCTTCGGCACGTTAACCTATAAAGGACAGAACCGTGTAGAATTCCAACGTACATCGCAACATAATTTTGCAGAACGATGAAGGAATCGATCTTCGAGACACATCTGGTTTCTAATCCACGTAAATAATCTACGAAACTCCGAGTAAACGTACGCGTCGTCGCGTCGCATCGATTCAAAACATTTCGTTGCTCGTTACGTTTAAGCAGGTTATGTCTTCCCCCACGTCGAATCTTACCGCACCGTGGTAGTAATAAATATTTACACTAAATTCCGCCGAACAGAATTAGAATGCAAACGCGAATTTCACGAAGCGCTCCGCGACAACGATTCCCGGATTATTTACGGATAAAAGATACCACTCGTGAAGATCATGTAATCACCTACCATCTTGACGTATCGAGAGAAAAGAGAGACGACCGACGTAACGCGACCGGAAGTCGAGGCGCCTCGGTAGAAACTGCGCTCTGCGCGCGCGCGCGGTGTGTGGCTGTGTGTGTAGCGCGTCTGCCGCGCATGCGCTCTTCCCTCGTTGCGTTGCAATAAATTCAGAAACCTTGAGTATATTTTTTGCGCTTCATACGCATAATTATTAATATAACCAGCAATGTTGCATTTTACGAATCCCGATCGCGTGTTTATGGGCTGCGCGGGAGGAAAATTGCGCTTGCGGTTTTACGCGATGCACAGGTCGGTAAGACGCGGTCCCTCGACGCGAGAAACCGCTATCTCGGATTTACGCCATTAACACACAACTGGCATCAAAATTGGTATATAAAACATTCAATCAATAAGTGCGATCTTATATTAAGCTTACCCTTCATTATTCGCGTTACACCGGACACAAATAAAACGCGCGACTTCGCGCGCGGTGGATTTCAGTCTAACGATCTTGGCTTATATCTCCACCTAACAATCTTATATATATGCGTTGAACGAGTAACGCGCGTGTATGCACAATTGGTCGACACGCAGTGACTATACGTGTACACACATGCACTAAATAATAAATATGTATATATAGTATATATATATATGTATGTGTGTTTTGTGTATACGTGATATGGTATATGTATTATACACATACACACAAATATACAAATATATATATACACATATATGTTTTTTAAAAGGAAAGAAATCGGGATGTGTTATTTTGCTTTGATTAAATTTCTGCTGACGCATACCAATGAAAAGTGGTTATTAATAGTAAACTGAAAGATAATAATCCTTTTGCTTAATTAGGGTATAATTACGACAAACGAGCATCGGATCGTGGTGCTATCAAAAGACCGCGACGAGCGTTTCGCAAAAGTTCATAAAAGTTCATACGTTCCGATTTCGCGTCGGGGGTGCAAAATCTGCGTGATTCGGCGTCGTTCCTCTTCTATCTATAGATTAATCCGCGCCGCACCGCACGTGCAAGCACGCGCTGTCGTCGCGAAGAGCGAGGCACGCGCGAACGACGTGGAAATTCGCCGCGAGTCGCGAACCGGACCGTCGCGCGGTCCCGCTCCTCCCCCCTCCCCCCCCCGCGTTTGTCATTCCGCGACGGTCGTCCGCTCCGGGACGGGATATCCCGTCCGTCGATTTTTCGCGAATGCGAGGTTCGCCCGGCCCCCGAGAGTGAAACCTGCACGTAAGAAAAGGATTCGCGGTGCAGCGCCAAGGCTTATTTGAATCGAGCGACGTAGCCTCGAACCGGACGTCACGCTCGGGCCACGAACTCTCGAACCCCTCGTCCTCCGCGAGTTTTAATTTTATTTATACCCGGGGCGGGCGCGTTACGCGCGCAAGCCCTTCGGGATGTCGCGGGACGTCGTGGGCCGCCGTGAAATCGCGACCCGGCCGCCACGGCGGCGAGATACGGGCGATCGCGCGATCGGCCAATCAGGGATTTATATCGGGCCTTTCAAAGCCGCGCCATCTTCATTTTTGAACAAAGCCCAGGTTGGACGTGCTTAGAGGCGAGCGGGCGCGCCGGGATCTCTGGGTAGTAGTCCGCTTTGCGCTATTCGCGCCACAGTCGTCTCGGCATACACTCCACACACTCCTGACTGGTTCGGCCTCTCCTCCAGCCGCTCGCCACCCCTCCCCTCCCGCTCTTCACCGTCATCCATACCGTGCGCTCTCTTGCCCCCCCCCACCTCACTCCACCATCACTCTGTTGGTTCGCCCTCTCTCCCTCGCAGCCCCTCGGGTCTTCGTCGCCTGACGACGCTGCTCTCTCGGGCATTTCGGCGGAAACCGACGTCGTGTGAGGACACGTATTCGTAGTCTCGTTGCGCGTACACGCCGTCGTCGTCGTCGTCGTCGCTGCCGCCGTCGTCGGAGCCGCCGCAGCCGCCGCCGCCGCCGCCGCCGCCGTTGCCGCCGCCGCCGCCGCCGCCACCACCGCCGCCGCTGCCGCCGCCGCCAACGCCGCCGCCGCTCTTTCGTACTTCACCGGAGTTCAGTTCGAGTCGCGAAGTCGAGCTATTTGGATTATCGACGCGCACGCCGTCTCTTCGATTCAACCAGCCATGAGCACCAAGGAAAATAACGAGGTCGCCGTCGAGAAGGTGACGGAGAACGACAAGGCATCAGCGGACGCGAAATGCGACATCAAGGGGATCAAGAGGCCAGCCGAGGTGAGTATTGTGTTTTTTTTTCTTTTTTTCCCTTACCGCCGTTACAAATATATACTCTACTCCGATTAATATACGCGACCAATAACTTCGGTCGCACGGCACGCGGCTCGGGACGACGTTTGTCCCGTGACGTTCGTCGCGGCGACGGGGGACAGGACAGGCGTTCGTTGGCGTTCGTCGTCGCGACACCCGGTTGGAGGAGTGAATAACGAGGATGAATAATAACGCGATGCGCGCCACGCCGTCGCTCCGGATCCGTCGCGGGGGGACGGACATTCGTGAGATCGCGCATGGACGCGCTCCGAGATTGACCGCCGCCACCGCTGCCGTCGCCGTCGCGGCGGCCCGTGACCGAGAGAGGCCGATACGGATTTTCCCGCCCGCACGGCGTCTTCTACGCATCGCGCCGTGGACCGCGCCGTGGACCGCGCCGTGTGATCGCGCGTAAGCGTGGCAAAACGTGCTCCCATGTAGCCCGCGCCGCCGAGCGACGACACGGCGTAGCGAGGTGAACGCCGCGCCGGCCGGCGTTTTCTACCCGCCGCGACTCCATATTTCCGTGCGAGCGACCCCGAGCGTAGTCGAGCACGCTCGATCGGACGCGCGCGGCTCCGCACAGGGCACACACGTCTCTCTCTCAAACGACGGCGCGACGTAGTGCTTTTTCATCGCGAGAAGCGTATAGAGGCGCGCGAGGGACGCCATTGTGTATTTGTGGGATCACCGCAAACGCGACGAGTCTCTCTCCGTCTCTTTCTCTCTCCCTCTCTCTTTCTTTCTCTTTTTCCGTCGCTCCGCTACGCTCTCGTTCGCTTGTTCTCGCCCGATGGCTGACGATGATGATAATGACGACTGCGATGACGACTCCTATCGGAATAAGCTATAATTACCCGCGCGTTTCGCGTTTTCGAAGCTGAAATTCGAGGCAACGCTGTGGAAACCTACGCGTTCGCGCGCGCGTGGAAAAGGAAGAGACGGAGAGTCACGGAGGTGGAAGGAGAGAGCGTTATTTAGCGTTTGGAGAAACGGAGCGCGAGGTAGATAGGAGAGGAAGAAGTGAGAAAGAGAGGGGGAACGATCAGAGAGAAACGGAGAGAATCTCTCTCTACGGCGCCATGTGCTCGTTTTCTCGTACGTGTGTTTCTCTCTCTCTCTCTCTCTATCTCTCTTTCTTTCCCATCCGGCGAGAATTCGTCTCCTCGCGGCTTTTCGTCTCTCCGTGCGCCCTCTATCTACGTACGCACACACGCCGCCGCCGCCGCCGCCGCTTTTGCCATCATGCCGCCTCGTGCTCGGCGTGCCTCGCCGACCGGGCGCCATTTTTACATGGCAGTGTCAGGCGTCGCGCGATCCGGAAAAGCGGAACGTCCCGCGCATTTTTCCGATCGCCGTGCCGGCACCATTGCCGTCCGCACTACCATCGTCACCCGCCGCGCCGTGTCGGTTTCCATCATGGCGGCCGAAACCAAGCCCGCGTTCATCACTCGTCCTCTGTCTTTCTCTCTCTCTCTCTCTCTCTCTCTCTCTCTCTCTCTCTCTCTGTCACGCTCCCACGCGCGTACGCGTCCTCTTTCTACCGTAATTGATCGATAATTCGCTATAAGAGGGTTAATCGTGCACGAGACGGTCGATCGATAGACGACCGACGCGTACATCTACTCCAGGTCGACACGTTGCCCTGAAATTGTTTACCGATCCGCGCGCATAAATGCCGCGACCGAAGGCTTCCTTTTTCTCTCGCTCCGTTTGTACGGAGTATATCTCTTCCCCTTCTCCCTCTCTCCTTCCTTCCTACGGTCTATCGTTATCTCGCTCCCACTGCCTCTCGCTCGCTCCATTCTCTCTCTCTCTCTCTCTCTCTCTCTCTCTCGGCACTACCGACGTACATACATACGGCGGTGCGGCGCGGCGTGGTGGCGGCGGCGGCGGCTCGCTCTGTCCTTCTCTTTCTATCTTTTCGCCGAAGGTACCCCACTTGCGCAGCTAGCGGCAACGCCGTGCATTATATACCCGGTGTGCTCTCCTACCTCCCTGTTCTTTTCGCGGCTGTGTGGCGGTCGCGCGCGGTAGCGCGCGTCACTACGAACCTTCGAGAAAACATCGTTGCCGCGATTTTTCATCTTAAATCGCGGGGCACACCGCCGCCCGTCGCGTCCTCGTCGTCGTCGTCGTCGTCGTCGTCGGCGTCGTCGTCGGCCGCGTCGCGGACGCGATAGGCCGTATTTTTAGCCGATAATTTACCATGCGATTGCGTCTCCTCGCGCGTAAGGCGAAACGTAACGAGCGCAAGAATGAACGGATGAATGTCGGGCCGGACGGCGGAAATCCCGTGGTGCCGTAAGATTCTTCCTCTGCCGCTCTGCCGATCATCACGTGGAAAGGTCGGAGCGCCGCTCTCACACGCAGGTCGACGCGTCCTTATTACGTCGGCAACTCCTTCGGAGTATCTATTAGTTTGCTAGATCGCACGCGCGCGCAAATGACTGAGGGGAGGACAGCGGAAAGACGCTGGAAAAGTCGGACGATTTTTTAAGCGTTCCTCTCTTCAGAATATATATACACACATATATATATATACATACACCCGTTTGTACACACGCGCGCGCGCGCATGTATGACGCATATAACTATGCACGAAAAAATACATATATATGTGTATATATATATATATATATATATGAGATTAGTATCGCTCCGGAACCGGTGAGCGGGAAAAGGCGGGAAGCTCGTGGTCGAGGGAGAAGAGTTGAATGGGGAATCGCGTTCGTACGCCGTGAGTACGTTCGAGAAAGGGACGCTCCGCTCTTTCGGCTTTCCAGAATTACTGAAATCATTCTCTCTCTTTCTTCCCTTTCTCTGTCTTTCTGCTTCTCCCTCTCCTTCTCCTCCTTCCCTTGAGGAATATCGATACGACGTGACCGTAGTCCGACGATCGAACGCGTGGCGTTTCCCTCTATTGAGAGAAGGCGGGAAAAGGCGTCGCGTCGATCGGATAACGCAGTTATGGATCGATGTTCCGCCAGCCAGAAATAACTTATTGCATTTAATGGTTATCGTCGCGTCTCCCTCTCTCTCTCTCTTTCTCTCGTGGCGCGCTCAATTTTTCGCGCGCATACCTTTTTTTTATCACTTAATTATCTTAATTACCGACTATACGCGTTTCGAATGCGCGCCCACGTTGCCGATTGACCGTCCCCTTCGTTGCTCCACCGATTTTCTCGCACGTCTTCGTCGGGGACTGGATAAGATTGTCGCGATAAGAAGAAACTCGACGTTGGTGATTCCGAGAAAAGCCTTATACTTCTATAACGTTTAGCGTACGCATTCGCGTAGACTCTATCGCGCCGATCCTCACTGAGATAATCTACCGATGCGATTCGACAATCGTCACGTGTTATAATTACGTAACGGGTATTCATCGCACCGATCGTTCGGCTCGAAGAAATTACACGAGGACGCGCAAATCTAATGCGATGGGTTATGAGCGTTGGGTTATCTGCGAGACCTCGTGATTGGGAACGGATAGATAGGTATAATCGCGCGCGCGCGGGGGATAACAAACGGCAACGGCGGCGTCGAGCGGCCGACGCGGCGTGAAAACGTGCCGCTGTCATTCACGTCGAGAGACGTATCGTACTCGCTCGCGGAGTTGACGAATGGGAGTAGCGGCGGCGGCTCGCCGAGCCGCCGCCGGCGAGTTCGAAGTAACGCGCGCGTCAGCTCTTCGATCGGATTACCATTGTTTGTAGACGCGCCGCCGGTAACCGATCCCTCATTAGCATTTTTATCGCAACAAGTCGAGACTCCATCTACGGTGATACAATTATTTCCTGGTAGAGTTAAAGAGAGAGAAAGAATGAGGGAGGAGGGGGGAAAAGGGAAAGAGCGTCACAACATCGATTGAGCGTCAAGTGCCTCGATCTTGCTCCGACATTTGCCGCCATTGGAGAATCGGCGGCGCAGGTTTACTTCCGGTATTATTGTCACTCGATCGCCGCGATCGATCTCGCGCGCTTATACGACGCGATAGCGCGAAGCGGGGCGTCCCCGCGCGCGATAATTCTTCGTTCGACGCCACGTGATATCCCGTCTCATGGAATGTCCCGGCTCTCTTCTTTAGTTTAGATTTATACTCTTATTCGAAGGCTTCGCGTTGCACGACACTTGGCACGCTCTGCTTCGGTATCTTCCTCCCTTATCTTCCCCTCCGGTTAACTCCGTCTCGCTCGCTCGCTCGCTCGCCTCGCTCGCTCGCGAATTGCACGCAGCGCGAAGCGGTATCCCCGCCATGGCGCGCTCGGCGGCTCCGTCATCTGCCAATCACCGCGGTCTTCCCACCGCGCGTCGCCGGCCCGCCCGTTTCCGATTGGCCGGCGTGGTAACGCGCGCGCATCCGAAGCCGCTTTCTCATACCCGCCGATACACACGGCGCGTGTATGCTATTACGCCAGCCGGCAGCCGCCGCCGCTGCCACCACCACCACCGCCGCCGCCACCTTCACCTATACTACCGCACTACCACTACCACCACCACCACTACTACTACTACTATCACCGTCACCGCTACTACCACAGCCACAACCACCGCCGTCGTCACCGTCAACTGCTACTACCACCACCACGATCGGTCAGCAACGCCGTATGGTCACGGAGTCCGGTGTTACCGACGCGGCTCTCGGCAGTCGTGCAAAACCGGAGCAACGTCAGAATATGCCGAATGTCGGAAACCGTTGTGAGCGTCACTGCTCCGACACTTTCCGACATCGGAGCGGATATACGTGCTCCGCTATTCGGTGCCGCTGTTAACTTCCTCGCAGCGATCTCGAGCGTTGTCGCGATAAATCGCGATGCCAAATGATAATATCGGGTGACTTCTCAGGAGGGGGGGAGGGGATTCTCGTTGCCGGCATGTTTTCGAGTTGCCCTCGGAGCGAACTCCGCTCTCGCTGCCTGCCGTCGTTCCCCCCCTTCTCCTCCCTCGAAATCGATAAACTATGATGCTTATTGCGTTATGGCCGTTACGGGCCATCGGGACTGGATCAAGGGCATGGTTCTACAACTCTTGGAGGGCGGGGGGGGGGCAGGAAGGGAGAGAGGGAAATTAACGTTGCGCGCGTGTGTAGGCGCTTACGGAGTTTGCATTCCCCTTTTACCTATTTTATGTAAAGTACGATTAACTAGTCTCTCTTTTTCCTTCTCTCTCTCTCTCTCTCTCTCTCTCTCTCTCATGCGCGCGCACATATACACATATACTTTTAGCACGCGCCGCTTTGAAGTACGCGGGGGCGAAGTCGCAGGACAGCTCCGCGCGCCAAGCTAAACATTTATCGGCAAAGTGGTGATACTCTCTCTACTACCTGTTCTTCGTGTTTTCGGCGCTGCCGGATCGCTCGGTATAGACGCGATTCCCTCCGCCATTTCCCTTTTCCTGTCCTACCGTATTTTAGCGAGTAGGGAAAGCCCCCCACCACCTCCCTTTTCGCGCCACCGTACTTCTTGGCGGGAAGGGACTATGTTCTCCTCGCCGGCCGGTACGCTTTCCCTCTGTTCTTTTCGTTTCTTTCGCTATCGCCGCCGGCGCCGAATTTTCCTTCCTTTCTATTTGATACACTAACGACGAGATATGTCTCTTTCTACACACGCAGAATACGACACGATATCGAATATAAATCTATGTTCTACATGCAATCAAGACGCGCGTAATCGGTAATAATTCCCTCGCTTATTTAACCGCTACTTGTTTCGTAAATTCACAGAATTTATGTTAAATAAGTCGTTTTTTTTTGGGTGTTACAGGAGAAGAATGAGGAAACGAAGAAACAGAAAAAGGAGGAGAATGGAGATGGTGAGGTAGAAGAAGAAGAGATTGAAGAAGAAATCGAAGAAGAAGAGGAAGTAGACGGTGACGGAGAGGAAGATGACGATGACGATGATATACCAGAAGGCGAAGAAGATTTAGAAGAAGGAGAAGGTAAACGAGGATTTGTCCAACTTGTGATATCTCTGTGCATGGATCTTTAAACGAGAATGTACGCTCACGCTGAAATGTTTTTATTGTTACGTTATTGTAGATGAGGAGGATGATGATGCGGAAGGTGAGGTAGAAGGTGAGGTGGAAGACGACGAAGACGACGCATAATGAAAAAAGGGAAAACATTATGCAATTAAGAAGGGAGGCGTTAGGCACGTGACGACATCATGGTCGACTTTCGGCAAACTCAGCAAACTTACTCTCATATTGAGTGGTTGGTAACAATGTTGATATCCATCGTGCCCAATCCGTGTTATTGGATCCTCTCTATCTTCCGACCTACAAGTAAAAATTACCACCTCACCGGAATTGTGGTGGGCTGACGCATTAGACGCAAACGCAAATTCTGTATTTGTCTTGGCTCCTCGCAATTCTGGTCGTCTAGCCGTCACCAAATGCTATTAGGTAGTTTGAATGACAACTGTATATTCGTCCTGGAGGATTTCAATGAGTTGATATCTTACTTGCTATAATCTAGATTCTTATTTCGATCGATCGTTTATTCGTTTATGCGTGCACAATTCCCAAGACGAATCTATCGTTTTATCCGAACCACCTACTAACTGGTATTTGCCGTCATCTGGCTTTCTTCTGGGACAATTTTATAAAAAAAAAACTTATTTAAGATAAAAAAAAACTTATATTTAAATAGTGTAAAATGGATATTTGAAGGTGATGATTTTTTTACATTTAAAAATCAAATTTACGTTTGTAGTTCGAATGTCTCTCACCTTGTACGTGTGATATATTGAGTTCTTCTTCTCAAATCGAAATGTGTAATTGCAGTGTCTTCACAGGAGCGCGAGGCTATAATATTATCGAGCAGAATTGAGCGATTCATACGTAAACATATATACGGCAAAGAAAATAAAGTAAATAGGCATGAATGGACATCTCTCGGCATTCAATGTGTTAACTAAAAATATGAGGAAATCTTAAAAAATAGACGTTAACGCCGCTTCGTGCTCCTGTTTGGTATAGAAACAGGAATTAAGATAAATGCAACGCTCGCGTCAAGTAGTATGGATGAATAATATGTGACTTTAATATTGCATAATAATTATACATAGTATGTATAAAGTTATGGGATAAGAAACATTTTATTATTAACGATAATTATGTAAACGTAATATAATGCGGAGAGGTTGTTACACTTTAAGCTTGGGCATAGATAAGGGAGAGCATCGAACAGTCAACTTGTAAAGTGTAAGGGCCCCATCACCCTTCTCTTTTCATTTCAACCAACTATATCATTTTTGTAGACGATAAGACGTTCAATTATACACATAGATAAATCTATACATATATATATATATATATATAAATATAAATATATATATATATATACCTATATATATATATATATATATATTTATAAGTTTCCAGAACTGCCGTATGACGCGAAATTACGAAAGGAAAAAAAATTCGACATATTTTAACAATTATGTTATGAGTACTCTCCCTATTTTCGAATGTTCTCATTTGAGTGTAATTCGAGCGTTTCAGTTAACTTTTATCTATTTTATCTCGACTTTATTGTGGACTTTTATGGCAATGATTCTTGGACTGTTGTAGAATGAATTCTGTATTTATTCACTCTTATACTTGATTATGCTCTAAAGTATATGCATGCTTATACTTTTTCACATATTATGGTCCACGTTTCGATGTCTTTGACGATATAAATACCGAGACTTGGTCGGTATCTATACATTTTTATTAGCTTACAATGTTGATTCTCAACGATGATACTAATGATGACGTTGCTTTGCTGATTCGATTTTATAAATAAATAAATAAATATAAAAAAAGATTGCTCTTTGTGCAAGAGTCGATGAATCATTGCGATTGGCGTGTCCATGCCGCTACTTATTTTCGGGAGACTGTTAGATAAAAGGGTGAAGAGACATTGCGATTATACCATTGTACCATAGCAGCATAATAATTAAATAAAGGTAACGATAATTTGAATGCGAGAAGATGTCCCACGTTTTAATGTACAAATATTTTCGAATGAGATAGTTAAATAAAAACGCAGTTAGATCAGAGAAAATGAATTCGTTCTCGTAAGTAGTGATGAGTTTAAATATCTGAAAAAAAAAATAAACTATGAGGAGAGAGACGAGCGGTGTTAAAGGCTGCTCTATAAAACCACACGGACTAAAAATCCCGCTGTATGGAAACCAAGGAGATGGAGATTGGACCCGCGTGTAACGTTGATACTTACAGAGAGAAAAAGAAAAAAAAAATAAAAATTCCCACCGTCGGACGATTCGACGGTGCAAAAGAAGGAAATTCGAATACCTTCTCCGTAACGTGTGTGTGTAAACGCGTCCAACAAAAGCCGATCGATGTCAATGCGATGCGTACAGATCAATACCATCTCCGGCAGTCTCTGTTAATCTACGGTTTTATACGCAATCTGCTGCTGTATTTACACGTGTTTGCTTCAAGATAGTAACTTGACGATGGTAAAGTTGGCAAAGGACTATCTTGAAGTACAGGTGCCTGAGCAAAATCAGTACTTTAGCGTTTCATAGTATACTATACTATACATACTGTAAGCATAGGTCTCCATTTTAATTTTATTAAATACAATGCCAAGCCCCGTTGGCAACGCACGCATCCTGAAAAAAGGGAGGGGTGGGGGAGGGAGGGGAAAAATATACTTGAGAAAGACTTGCGTTTTGTACTGTGTCAAGCCCGGCGGAGTACGGTATTCTTCTTCGCGCTCGCGAGTACTCGACGCGACTCGCGAAATTCACTTACTGGTGCTAACGGGTCTTACAATCAATCAGGCTGATCGCCCACACGTACCGTTACACCCCTACGTTCGTTAGGTAAGCATGAAAAGGAAATTCTAAGACATCAAATCTGATATAAAATAAATAAAAAAAAAAACGACATAAGTGTGTGTCACACGATTTAACGTAAACGAAAAAAAAAAAAATCCTAGGCTAAGAATTTGGTTTGTGTGTTCATAAGTCTTGTTCAAGCTACTTTTGTACAGGATACCATTTTTGCATCATCTCTCTCTCTCTCAACGTAATAACAAGTAACCGACACACCACAGACTATATATATTTCTGCCCATTCCATCAGAAACTGAAACTTTCATTGTATTTTTAAGTAAATACATTTTGGAAAAACAAAACACGGATGGCTTTTTTATTCTTCACATGTGTGTGAAGCGAATTTACTTCTTCTTCTCCCCGCTCTGTCTCTGCGGAATTATATACTTGCATAATGTATCGCCGGCATCCTTGCGCGAATACATTTGTGCAATTCAGGGACGCCGCCTGAGAAAGATTGTAATGTAGTGGTATTTATGTATACGACAGTTGTATGCCGTATATATACACATGTATGTAAGCTACATTTTTACATTGAGATAATCCAAGCGTTCACTGCCGACTTTTTCATGCTAAGTACACGAGAGCGCTACTTATCGATCGATGTTATGTAAATATGCAGTCGTAACTGTAAATATGCACACTTTTGTTGTATCTTTTAAACAGGATATTAAGTGCTTACAAAATGATCCGATACATTAAACTAAGGATCGATGCGTGTATGTATCGTTTTACAATCTTTTCATTTTTTCCCCCCATTGCGTTTTCGATCATTTCCGCCTGATGACGATACTTTCATCAAGGGACACATTTTACCCATGACACACGATGTATAAACAGCAATAAAAATCATGGAATTTATGCGAGATTGTTAAAGCCAAATGCCACACACACATACACGTACACTTTCTTATATTTATAACAACTTTTTATTTACACATTACAGGTATATGGCAAATAATAAAGTATATAGTTTTTAGATATAAGATGATTCCTTATAACATTTCCTGCACGTTACAATATATATATAATAAATTACCTGAGGTGATTGTAAAAATATATATTTTACATCAAAACAATGTCATCGCTATGTTACTTAATCTAATAAAAATTGTTCGGTAGATTAGAGAATTGCACTTTTCCTCTTATACTTTTACATTTACTCTTAAATAAAGCGCCTGTGAAACATATGTAAAACGAAGTACCTGGACGGAACGTTCAAGCGAAAAATTTTTTCCGAGTATGTCGATCTCTCGACACCTCTCAACACCCTCCGTTACGCTTTTTCTTTGAGTAAGTCGACGCGTTAATCCTAAATACAACCGACCATACGTCAAAAATGTTTAATTTTGTACAAAGTGCGATTTTTTTTTTGTAGAAACGTAATTGTGCAACAAGGATAAAGTACAGTGCAGTAACAGAATAAGCATAGAGTACGCACGCGAATGTTTACGTCTAATCTAATAATTTACAGTATTTCGCCCGCGCGAGCCTGTCCGTCTTACGGCCTTTCCCGCCTTCGGCGCGAATTTCCTCTGCGTTTTGCATTATTGCGCGCAATTCGCATTTGTTCGCGACGAATATCGTACAATCTATATATACGTATGAAAAACAAGTTATGAACTTTGATCACAGACAGAGCATTACCTCACGCACCACGCAATCAATATTTCGTATCAAACGCTGCAGCTTCAATAACGTCTCAATCTGTTGTAACGTCGGCAAAACGAATGCTTCGCGCCACAATTCGGTCGGTCTCAGATCACCGACCGAACAATTTATCTTGGATAGATAAACGCCGATTATATATTGTTATAATTATATATCAGATAAATTGTCTATCACATAAAGCAATTAAATATCAAGATTCCGTATTAATATTGTTTCAGCTAATGCTCGCCGATGAGTATATAACAATTGCGTACCGATAATATATATATATATATATTTAGCCTAGAGCAGAGCGTCTCCTTTTGTTCATTGTCCATAAAAGTTTATACATTTCCTTAAACAATGTATAAATTGAATGTAGATATAAACGAGATACAGATTGAGCATCGAAATAAGTTTATGTCTAATATCTATGCTCTTGTTTAATGTGATGTTCTTTCAGCTCATTTCTTATAAGAAATAATTAACTCAATTGATTTCTTCAAAGGCAGTGAAGAGAGCACGTGTATAAAACTGTAGCTGAAACGTGAGTTTCTTAACCGTAATTTCGCTGACCAATTTAGCCAATAACAACTGTCTAAAAATGTACATTATTTCTACCAACAAGGCTATTATTCGAATAAAAGATACGCTGTAGCGCCTGTCTCCCTCTCTCTCTCTTTCTCTCTCTAATAATTTCTATGTACTATATATACTTGACGCGAAATCATATTTTTTGAAAATAAGTTGTTTTAGTTATGTCCTGTGATGACGAATAGCTCAATGTTAGAGCAATCAAAGTTCAATCAGAAGGTCCAAGTTCGAATCTCGAACTTGCCATCACATGTGCGACACTAACAAATAAAATTGACATCGTCACAATAGAAGATAACAAAACATATCAAAGAGCGGCGAAACGTCGAAACGGTTAAAGAAAAAAAAAAGTTGTATCTTCAGCCGTCGTTTTTTTGATTAGCTTTGAGTATTTTATTCAAAGCGGAGAGTTCCTGATTGATCCAAGTAATACGCTCGTTAGTTTCTCTTTCTTCGGCGTTGCTGGTCTCAGGCTGAAATGAGATAACAATTGATTTAATAATCGTATACTGTGCATATCGCTGTGCATGTAACTGTAAGCCGTCAGTATGTTGGGTCGAAATATTAATTTATACTCACTTGTATACAATCGGAGATGGATAATCCAGTTGACAAGTTTGCGGAGAGGTTTCCAAAATCCGCGAAATCAGCGGAGTTGAACTGCTGACTGTCCAAGTCTAGCAGACATGGAGATCCTGCAGTGCCTAAAAGATTGACACAACAGACTGATGTGAGAATTCTACAATGCTATTATCAAGCAAAAAAATTGAAAACAGAGAGATATTATACCGATATCATTTAACGGCTGTAATCCGCCTTGATTTTCTGGCGTAACTCTGTTTAATGTCGGCAAGTTTAGTTCAGGCTGATGTAACAGTTGATCTGGTAACTGCAACTGATATGGAAATTGAACGTTCGGCGTTACCGACATATTTGGTGATTGCATCATTGATTGTTGTAAAAAAGGCGAGTTATAGGTAGGGTCACATTCCATAGGGGATGTACTTCCCGGTGATACTTGAGGCCTGAAAAAACACGAGGGCGAATAGATAACGACATTTTAAAAAGAAAAAAAAATAGAGACTTTACATTCGAACGTAAAGTTTCTATTTTTTTTTACGTTTTTTTATTTAATTCTATTTTAATCTCTTGATTGTTAATCTACCATAAGGTTTGCATATTGCTGGGCGGCTGCGGCGACGATCTTAGGAGTGGAGTGAAACCGCTCGCACTTGTACTTGGACCTCCGAATGACGGTATCTGCTCCGGTTCGGCTTTGATGATATTAAGTGGTGGATTCCTAGGATCTACAACGTTACACAAGAAGCATGTATGCCATTGCATCCTATCTCCTTTTCATTGCTTATGAAAAGATGATTATCTTGATTCTCTTTAGACGATTAAAGTGATCTCAATCTACATGCGTGATGTTACGAAATATTAACAATAGTAAGCATGCAATAGAAACATAGGAAAATCCTTAATGAAGAAGCGTGATTTCATGCATACGTGTCACACACATGCAATTTTATATATTTTCACTCTTCAAATTTCTCGAAAAACCCCGCAAAAACTATTCTCTGTATTCTAAACAATCATATGTTGTCCAATTTCAATCATTAGCGAAAACCGTTTGCACACTAAATTAACATCACTACCTGTCGTACCTGAATCTGCAATCTGTATCAAGCATGAACTTTTTATCTGAAATTGTATGGGAGCAGAGAATAAAAAGACACTTTTGCATCACCAAGTGATTATACATATATATGTATATATATATATAGATGTATTACATCATACTGTAATTCGTACAATATGTAAATATATTTATCTGGTTCACAAAAGAAGCAGTTTATAAAAATTATATTATATTACGATAGAAATATTGCACATTATCTGATTGTACTATGCTACAATTGCTGCACGTATATATGCATATATATACATACACACACACATACAGCTGACTTTCAAAAGTATAATATTATTGCACAAGAGCAGCGCACTCGCACTATACAAAGTTTGAGCTATGAAACTTTTTACTTATAAGTACCTATTGTCACGAGTAATGATTCCACAATAATCATTACGGCAAATTCCCCCGTTATAAGATCTAGAGATGCGTTGCGTACGCTTGCTTCTCGGAATCAATTATCCCGTGTAAATATCCGTAAATAGAAAAATACAATATTATCATATCTCAAAATATACAAGCTCACTGCTCCCTAAGATCCCTCAAATTCAAACTCCAAAATCCTATGTAAAATACATCTTTAAAAAAGTATAAAACAAGTTTTTTTCTGCTTGTCTATATGTGAAAATATATGTATAGTGGTTTTTTTTTAGGTATAATGAAATTTTACCCGATTAGAAGCCTCCCTTTCCACTGTGAAAATTAATTGTTGACCAACAATTTTCGGAATTTGTTTGCCGAATATATCATGCACGTAACATTTCTGAAATTTTCCATCGTATTTTCAAAGTGTAAAGGGATTGGATTAATCAGATGGTTAGTGTGTATGATGACACGTAAGAACAATCGAACGTTGTGAACCCGTTTACATAAAAACTGTACAATCGTTCGTACAAATACTGTTTCCAACTTCGTATATCCCAGTGTTAGAAGTGTTGTCAACAAATTTATCACGTTTGTCGTTAACAATTAACAAATGTACCAAATAGGCCTGCTAAAAATGTACAAAAACTTCACAGATTTTTCATCGGTAAAAGGCCTCTCGTTTCATATGCGTATAAGCGTATACTTCAACTTCTGCACAAAGAGTAATATAGGAAACATCAAAATGGCAAAATTGATTACAGCAGATAGAAAAAGGGATTGAAGGATCGCGAGTGGAGACAGACAATTACAGTCCGACACACTCACTCCTTCAATGCGAAACGTGATGGTAAGGATAAATAGCATGAGTTTTACATCCCAGATGAGATTCGGACATGTTCGGATGATAATACAATGTAATATCAACGATGTTTCGCCACCATAATCCCATAAGCTGTGTAGAATTATGAAGAATTCTGCGAGCATACTCACGCTGCTGAATTTCCGTTACACGGCTTGGAAATATGGGGTTTGGCTTTGGTTTCTTTCGCCTCGAATCTATAATGATTGTACATTAATTGAGTATCTTCATTATATCTCGTTAACATCGCGTTACAATTGCTCTCGAATGAAGAAGGCCTCGTGTATTTGAACCTCGCGGATTTTCTTATTGTACCAATAATTTTTGTCACTCCAATAGGAGAGAAAGAGAGAGAGAGAGAGAGAGAGAGAGAGAGAGAGAGAGTCAATTCTGGACAAAATTGAGCTAACGATTTTTAATGAAGCATTTAAAAAATTAGCAGTCTATAACAACACGAGAAGGAAAAGATGTTTGTATAAACTCGTAATATCGTATAAAACTTAACAACAAATATATATAGTAAAGCAACGTACATTGAGAGTATACGAAAAATATAACAGCTTGACTAGAAAGAGAGTAGTTAGTTATTTGATAATAAATAACAATTATCGAAAACTTACAAATTATAAAAAAAACCGTTAATAGGAAAAATATTAAGGAGTAAGGCAACAAATTGCACTTCGACTAGACTACAATTCTGCACACTTCGATAAATGCGTCGATCTTACGAGAATCGATTCATTTTACGTGGCAATATGTCTTAGGAAATACTTCTCGATTTTCCCCCATTCTCTAGAAAAATCTTTGGTTTAAAGATACAAATGTAATAATATCCTTAAATCAGCGTCAAAATTGCAAATTTACAACAAGAGCTGACGGTGGTAAAAAGCTTACAGCTGCAATGCAAGACAACATTCCTCACATTTCAGCAGACAAAAAAATCGGTGGACTCAAACAATACAACCGTTTCATATTACAAATATTGAGTCATCTTCAACTTGGCAGTATATAAACAAAGAAAAAGAAGTCAATCGAATCGATCGATAAAGCACCTAACGAGCGGGTAGTTTAGGTCTCTTTCGCTTCTGTCAGTATCTTCCCACCCTCGACTAGACTATAATAAAAAGACATCTCGTCAAATTCCGAGGCGGTCGCGTGTGGTGCCATAGTGGTATACAGCGCATAGTGCTCGGCCTCAGTTAAATCTGCGCCATACGGCGGCGTGTCGTCGTCATCGTCATCGTCATCTAGCTTGAGAGATTTAACGCTCGTAACGCTCGTCATACTGGGACGTGGACTTTGTGACTGCGTGGCGTCTTGCATTGAGCTCTTCAGTAGGTATGAAGTGTTCAACGACGGATCGCTATCTCTGCTTAGATCCGATCCCAAGCACTTGTCCTTCTTGCTCTTTTTAGCAAACAACTTCGAGAACAGCCCTTGCCTCGCGTGTTTCGACAAGCTGCTGGGTAGGGACGGCAAATTTTTATTCGGTGCCTCGGCGGAGGTGGTCTGAGCGAGCGTCTGAGCGGATATCGGACGCGGCAGAAGAGGCATCGACGGCATCTTGCGTATCCGCTTCGGCGGCAAGGGCGGCAATCTCTCCTCCGCCTCGTGCGCCACGTCTCTCTTGGCCGTCAATGTCGGTGACGCAACGGGCACTTCCGCGTCTTGCCTCGGGACGGCCACGTCCTCGTACTTTCGGTCGTCGGTAATATCGAACAGCTCTATCGGATTTTTCATGGCCATTTGCAAGCTGGTGTAGGTCTGATTGTCGCAGACGTCAATGTCCATCATTTGCGGATTGACACTCGTCTCCGTGGCAGCATGCACCAATTTGTTATGTGTATCGGCATAGATTTGATCGAGCTCGGCCACTTGCGACAGGAATTCGTTAAACACAGGCTTACTGCCACCGTCTGTCTCGTTATTCTTCTCCTTAAGGCACGCTTGTCCCTTCTGCACCCATTTACCTATTTCCGAATAGTCGAACCAATCTGACCTATCCTTCGAATTATCTACATTTCGCGACGCGGACGTGTTGCCTTCTTGTGCGTTGGATCTCGCATAAGAAATCGCATCGACAGTTCCCTCTTTATAATTGACAATGAATGTATCGTTCTCTCCATTATTACCGCCGGTATATAATTTGCTAATTTCTTTATTACTTTCCACGCTCCTCCCCGGGATTATCGTCATTTCGTTACCCTCATAATCCAAAGCGGCACTTTTCGCGGACTGATTTACGTTTTGTGCAGAATTTATTAACGCCTTTAAGTCGCCATTACACAGATCTACGTGATTCTTTACGTTATACAAATCGTTTAAAGCGCGCAATGCAGAGATCTTATTGTTCGGTATTTTCGCGTCCAGATCGTTATTGTTGAATTCGTCGATATTACGAGAAAACTTAGGGGTTACGTTGGCAAGAAGAGCAGTCTCCGTGGACAAGATTTTACTGAAGGTACTGTAATCTGCCTTCTTCCTGGCAAACGCTTTCCGTAAAGACCAGAAAGCTGGCCTACCTGTACCTAGCGGTAACATCTGAAACGGTAGAGGTTCGCTCGTAGCATTGTCCGACGGCCTTCTAAGCTGGATGCACACCTGCACCGGCTCTTCTACTTGTTGTATGTGGTAGCTAGGCGTTCTGAATGCTATTGCAGTCTACAAAGAACAGTATCAATGCAGACAATACAATTACAAACAAATCCTATTCTCTAGTACTGTATTGCAACTGTCATAATGGCTGCCTTCAGCGGGAAGAGCAGTTTTGAAACTTATAAGATTTGTTAATATGATCGGTTTTTGTCTTTACTTCCTCGCAGATCTAAATACATCCCAGCAAACACAAATTATGACCGCAATATTACAACAATATTGTAACATTTCCGTAATATAGTTGAAATGTTATAATATAACATAACAACATTGTGGCTATAATCTATGTTTGCTGGAATACCAATCAAATTAAAGAATTTTACAAGAGTTGCAAAGCTGCTTCTTTTTGCTAAACGCAGTTATGTAATTAACAGTTTATATATACAACTATCCTTGTTCACTTACTTGTTTATGTACATGCGTCGGTTGAAAATCGCCGTATCCTTCCCAGACTAGTTGCCCATTTCTCTCCTCAAAAAATCTCACTTGTATATCTTCTTTCGCGACTTTTTCACACAGCAAAATCATATTCATGCCACCGGCAACCGTTGCGCTGCAATGGCTCAATTTGCAAATCACAAGATCTGCCATTGCCTCTGAAACAGCGTATATACGTCGCAAGTAGAAAGGAGTTGGTTAAAAAATTGCTTACTAACGTGCAGAAAAATCAACTATGCCATTCGATAGTTTTATAGTTTCTATATGAGAATTGAAAAAGTCTTAATAAGCATAAGGTGTAATAAATATCAATCGTTTTGAGATGACAGGCCAAAAATCAAAAATATAACGCGTTAAAGACCCTCAATTCTTTCAGTATCGATCTTCTTCTTCCTTTGTATGGCCGTGCACGCGAGGCGAATATGGCAACTCTATTTCCAGACTTTCAGCCTTCCATATGTAAAAAAAAAGATGACATAAAAGGATAATAATTAGATTATAAAATTGATTTGAGAGATACCGAAACTGGGTAGAGAAGCACAAGTGCGAGACATGGCAGAAAAAAATTCCTGTTACAAAAATTTTATAATACTGGAACACTCAGACCGAAGCGGAACACATTCGGCCGAATAATCAAACAAGACTTTTCAATACCAATGTGTTGCAATAGTGTAGATATCTACCAAAAACTATATGCTGATAATGTAATCATACAATATTAATTCGTTTGGATCAATGGGTTTTTTCGATGCTCGTCATTGCTATTTTAGTAAATGCTGTAATGATACACAATGTTGTTATCAAATGACCTTTACTAAAGATATCAAAAATATAAATCGGCCCGAGGGAGACGAGAGAATATCGAAAATTCAAGTATCAAAACGACACAAAGTAGCGTAACATTAAAGAGAAGCAATTCATTGCAGAAATAAAACGGTTTCATAATACTATAAACAAGCATATTCATCTCATAGACGCACATTTTCTCTATTTGTTAAGCGAAATAACAAGGATTCTGCAAAAGTTCAAATTCTACACATTTCGGCTTATTTTGACCCGTAATTCCTTGCAGACATGAAAGGTTGCAATGGTCAGATAAATTTAAAATGCTTCTGATAATGTATCACATCTGAATGTACGTTTGCTTAGGGCAGTGGGGTTTTTCTCAGTTGCAGTACTCGTTATTGTTTTTTTTGTAATGCTAATTAATGTACACAATGTTGGTGCCACACAGATACACTTCATCAATGTGCGATGCTTTATCGAATGGCATTATGAATTTTTTGTACACGCCATAGGCAGGAATGCGATAAGATGTTAATCCCTGTATATTCGGCACAATACATATGCACTAAAGGCCAAAAGTTTGGAAATACCGATGCAGATAAATTATATAACTTACAACAATGTGAAGCAACCGACAAAAATAAAGATAAATTATGATTTTGATGTTATAAAATTATTATTGGATTTAAAGAATTATTGTAAAAAAATATATGTCGTTATAGATTGTATTTAAATAATCTCAAAAACGACAATTTTTGAAAAGTGTTTCCACACTTTTGGCCTGCACTGAATGTGTATATACATTTTATATAAAATAACATTACATACTTTTATCGTAAATAGGGTCAGACACAATGGGCTGTAACGGCCTGTTAAACTTTCCTTTCTGCGATCCTTCTAAGAAAACTTGGAAACATAATCTCACCACGTTGAGATCTATTTGAGTCGGGTGTCTCCTGTGGTCGAAACCAGCTGCAACAATTCATATCTTCTCGTAACTGTGACTTATTTAAATTGATAAAGAAATAAACACGAAAAAAGCCTGCACATACTTCGAAAGGGATCCACTCGTAACTCCTGACGCACTCTGAGAGCCTCTTCGATGTCCTTCTTTTTCACACACTGAATGCCCAGATTCGAGAAGGTAACAACCATATTTCCCGACGGAATCTCTACCGTACAAACACCCTGCTTGCACACCTCCTTGCCGACGAGATTGTGTGGATGAGGTCTGTACGGGAGGTCTTTTGTTACGCAGGACACAACCACCATAGCGCGACCCTGGTAGCCCATGATCTACAGGAATATGATAAGCGTGTAAGAAACGAGAAGAGAAGAGAAAGGCTCAACCGAGAGGTCAACCACTGTGGGAATCAATGTACATTTTTGTAGGAATACACTGCCAGTATTGCGGTAATACAATACTAGCGATACGCTATCAATACACAGCAATATCTCGAGCAATGCCTAACAACATATTAGCGATGCTTGGCAATATTGTGCAATAGGTGGCAGTACATGAGATAATAGAAGTACACGAGGCAATATTACTGACAATGCGAAAGCAATACAATAGCAATACTGGCAATAAAGTGTGTTGTATTGCCATAATTGGCAACACTCTGTACATTTTTTTAGTAGTGGTTGACCCCTCGGAGCTCAACGAAGCCTCACTCCGATCGCAACTCACTCGTATACTAGGGAAAGTTTTGTTCTCCGGTGTACTGTTGACACCGGGTATACTGCCGGCCGACCTGCCCTCGCATTCATAGCGAAATCGTAGCGCTTTACTGGCCGGCTGCTCTAAAATCTCAACGTGCGGTTGCTGAATGTGATCGTCCATTGCTACGATAGACTCAGGATCGGTGGCTTGAATGACGTCAACTAAAAGTAGTGTTTGTTGGACAAGCTATAGGAAATACTACACTAAATACTACACAATATGTGCTCAAGATACTCACGGATGTCGCTTAATTTAATATCTTCATTGAAGCCTTCCATGATTGTGAGTCTTTAATACAATGAACTTTGTCCATCTGAAATGTAATTATAAGTACACCAATTGGCGCCATATGGTTTTACAGTCAGCTACAAAAAGTAACTTGAACTTTTCTATTTATAATTTTCTATTTCTCCAGCAATAAAAATACTTGTACTACTCAAATACTCGAATTGCTGAGCAACTTGAGAGACAAATCTTAAATGTGCAATGAGAACTTTCGTGACATCTTACGTAGCCTCAAAGAGTCTGTTTAGATCTCCTTTTTCCTCCTGGTATACAATTTTAATATTTCAAACGCTACACCACAATGTACTACATTGGCGCGTTTGTGCGGCAATTTACGAACGACATTCGAGCCAGCAACGGCAAGGAACTGGGAGAGCAAAACGCAGTTTCCACGTAAAGCTTTCGGGGGCCCCGGAACGACAGCTGTTCGACTCCGTCCGCGTTCGCGGGGATACGTTCAGAAAACACTGCACGCCAAGTGTCCCGGGGGAAAAAGGAGCGCGAGGAGGGACTCAACGCTGATCCAATCATTATTTTGGGCGAGCCTAGGCCCGTACAGGCCGCGTATCTATAATTAAACTATCGTAGGACAATGTGACGGGAAAGAGAGATAGAAGGAGCGCGTGAGAGGAGCGTGGAGGGAGAGAGAGAGAGAGAGAGAGAGAGCGCGCGAGAGTCACGCTTGCGAGAGAAAAGAAGAGAGAGAGAGAGACGGAGACTTGCCTGCTGCACGAATCAACATGCTATATGTATATCTGCGAGGCTGGCGCGTTGTTCGTCGTTCGACGAGACTTGCGACGACGAGCACGGGCACGGGTGAGATGCGACGGCGACGAGGTTCACCACGACACCACGACGGTGGTAGACTGCGGGAGACGGGCAGAGGAAAAACAGCGGTCCGCGAACGCGGAATCGTAGTACTCGCACTTCCGTCGCGGGCGCGATTAAGTGGCGATTACTGGCGCCGATGGACCGCGCTGGCTGGCCTCGCGCGCGATTCTTTACTGCGTTGCGTACTCGGCGCACTCAGCAGTAGCATTCAGATTCAACACTCGGTCGGCCCCCGCGAGCCCGTGACGTGAGAGCGAGAGCGACCGACCGACCGATCGGACGGACGAACGGACGGATGATACCAGACGACTGACTCAGGCAGCCTGCCTGCCTGACTGACCGACCGACCGACCGACCGACCGACGTACGGAACGAAAGCGCGGTGGGAGCGGATGGGTGAATAAGAAACCTCGCGCGCGCGCGCGCGCGGCGTAATTGAGACATTTGAGATCCAGTGTATGACCCGCCAGCGAGTACTCTTACGATGCTCCGAGAAAAGTATACTCATAGTTCGATCTTATATCTAATCCGAGAAAACTTTTCTTTCATCCGGAATGTGATTTTTATAATCAGCGAGAAAAACGTAGCTTACGTCACTATCATTTTCTTTACTAATCGAGAATCTATGGTATTTATTTTTAAAAATTTTTTCTTTTACTTTTTTAAAAACTATTGAGTAAATCGATACATACATAATAATCTCAATTTATTGTAAAACAATAATATATAATATATATAATAGTTAAGTTGTATGTACTTAACAAGTGACTTAAATTTTAACGTGTAAAAATCACCCCTGCAGATGGATCATTTACGCAAAAAAGACAAAATTAAGTGCATATTATTCATGGATTAAAATCGTTTCAAGTTGCAATCTCGAGATCGTGCTATATTCAAAGTTGTTTCATTGGCTTTTGAATGGAATCTTAAAATCTAAGGTCAAATTTTTAAAACGAAAGCCAAATTAAGACTTTAAATATTTCAGTGATCTTCGGAATTAATGCACATTTTTTGTATGGACAAATCAGGATGATAACGAGAGATGCGTGCCATGCTGTTTTATCGTGAGATTCTATTTTTACGATGCTCAACGTGGTGGCTGCAGATTAAAAGAAAAAATTAAAATTCTCACGGAATTATCAATTCTCAGCGGCTCTTATTTTCATTCGTTGCGATCCGATTTTTGCTTCGGTCGTTTGCTTCACCCGCAATCGCGATTAAAATCTATTCGAGTAACTTTTTCTCTACAACTTTTAAGGGCAGAATAAATTGGAGGTTGAAATGGTACTTTTTTTTCTTGTTTTTTAAATTATATCCGACTCTATTAGGATAAAATAATAATTATATTTGTTTCAACGGGCACGGCTTAGATGACCTTGATTTGATTAGCACGCGCGAACTAGAGATATTATCAAATGCATTTACTTTGTAATTTCGTTTTTATAATATATAACATATTATTTTCTTTTTATTATGGGTCTATTTGCATTGGACAATTTATTCGATAATATAAATTGGGAAAATTTTTTGAATTTTACAATTAGTGCAATCTTTTTGTTAATTAACTTTGATTATCAAACTAATTTCGACATTGAGCTTAATAAATCCAGTATATTATTTTAATATTTAAGTTTAAATTTAATATTAAATTTATTGTTTTTTTTAAATATTTCAATATAATTTATATTACTTCTTTAATGTCTTAAATTATACTTACACTAAATTATACTTACAACATAAAATTTATTAAGGTCATCAAATTATTTCTTATGTATTTTTAACTACGAAACACGAATTTAATAATATTTTCATATTTACATAAATATATCTTTTAGTTGTATAGACTTCGTGCCAAAAGTATCGGACTTGTTAACTATGTATATGAAAATATTATTAGGCATCAATCAATCTTTGCGCGATTTTCTTATTTATTTAACTCGTCTTTAATATTTTATAATCTACTGTAGTTTCGTTACGTTTATAATATTGCAGATATAAAAGTTAATACAATGTTTCAGAAATAAAAAATACATTATGAAATAAAAGGGTTAAGAAGAAAATGTATAAAGTTGGAGTTACAAGTCAGAACCTTACAGCGCAAACTTGCTAGGCAAAAATGAAGAAAAAAGTACAGAAAAATACATGGAAAATATTAAGCTCTGCAGTATTCAATCCGGCCGAGCAATACAAAATAATGCTTCTTAATCCTTCGCAGAAGATACATTGGTCTTCAAAAGACAACAACTTCTTATGCAGCGTAAGTCCGAATTAAAGTATGTATACTGCGAGCGGCATGAAAAAATCCTCTTTCTGCAATATCGGCATTTCGCAAATGGGCAGCGTCATTTGATTGACTGAGGTTATTTTAAAAAATATTAATGGATATTTATGAAGTATAAAGTCTATGTCAGAAACAGAAAAAAAAGATTATTTTACGATTATTTTACGATGAAATACACATACAGCAAATTGCAATTGAAAAGAGGAAAGAAAGAGAGGCTATAAATGAGAGTTCCGAGCGGTTCTTGCTGCCCAAAAATATATGTATAATAGAACTTCATATTACCTACATTAAAAGACATAAAAGACGAACGTTTCGATTCACTTTGGAGTCATTCTCAGCGTAATAATGCAATAAAGTGCGAGAGTGATGATAGATCTTCGTTTTTGATTGGATGATTGAGTTACTATCGGTCAATTCCGAAGTAGAATCCTTGATAATTGGGAAAGAAACAATCCCAGAACTTGATTTCCTATGAAAGGATGTGTATGCATATATGCAGGGTCGGTGCAAGGAAGATTGACACGAATAAATAATATGCGCTCCTTCAGAACAAATACATATTTTAAATATTTTATTTAAACATTCTACGTGAGAAAAAAAAGTGCTTTCGAGTTAGAAGAAATCGTCGACGTTATTTTTCCCATTAAAGTATTATTAAACACACACACACACACAAACAAACAAAACTAATATCATTAGCTTATAAAAACTAGTCAAATTTCCTCTCTGCGTGTCACAGGGTTGAGAGTTGAGACTGTCGTCATACACTAGCCTAGACACCCACATTAGACTTTTTTGTTTTTTTTAAATATTTTTATGATTTTTTATAACTTTAAAAATCTTTTATTATTTCTTGTTGGATTAAATTTAAGACAAACGTAGCCCTGTAAAAAATTTCAGATCTGACCTACATTTAACTACTGTATATGTCCAGATTTCAAATGCGATTTTTTGTAATAAACAAATGTGGCCAAATGTAGTCAAATTTGGAATTTATATAGTATTGGAAGGCTTTATCTATATAAGTTCAAAAGGAAAGGCGTGTAACCGATATTTTTATTTTTTTGCTTTCAACTTTCAAAGAAAAAGTAGAAACAAGTTCAGTTAGATCAATAATTTGAGCAATGTCCTGTTCTGCATGTTGATAAAGTTGACAAATCAACAAGTCTATCTTGGGTCATTGTAGATCGTATGTATGTTTTTACTTGTTTCAATTTGAAAAACCTGCGCTCACCAGTGGCTACAGAAACAGGAAGGGTTTTAACAAAATACGAAGAGCAATAACTAAATTTGGTATACTATCTAAAAGATTGTAATTATAAATATAATTAATTATGTTCTGTGGTTTCGCATTTATCGGCACTCTTCTTGCAATGTTTTGCAGTTTGCTATACAAATCAGAAGCATCAATATCCTTCGAGTCTCCATGTATAATAAGACATTTGTCCAAATTCAAACAACCTTTTAAAATATTATTGGGTGATTCATTCTCTAATTTTTGCATATTGTAAAAGAAACCAAATATAGAGTTAATTTGCTCCAAATGGGGAAACCTCTTATTAACAGAATTGATTGCAATATCAAGAATCGCTAAATAAAAATTGAATTAAATTAACCGCCATACTAAGCACGTATGCGTCGGTATATAAGGTCTGTTTTTTATAGCTGAACTGGCTACATTAGTATCATTTTTCTTTTTTTAGTAGAAAGAGAAAGATAAACTGTAAACTAGTGTAGCAGTTTAGCTATAAAAAACAGGCCTATAGTGTTCACTTCGCAGAAAGCGTCTTTACGCGCAAAACTTTGAATTGTGGCCGATGCGTTTAAAGCGGAGCGATCACAAATGCCGCCCTCCGGATTTTGCCGCCCTAGGCGACCGTCTAGTTCGCTTATATGCGTCGGCCCTGCATATATGAGTTAATCTTATCTCTTCGCGTGCCAGATTATTTTATACAATTTGACTCATCCAACACAAAACGAGAATCGTGATAAAAATTTGGGGAAATGAAAAGATATGTGAGATCAGTCGATCTGCATGATCGCTGACAAACGAATATAAAGGATATACATGATATCAGTAATGGAACTGACATATGTCTGGCATGTGTCTAATCGTCGGAAGATTAAGACATATACTGATAAATAGGTTAATATAAATAAATAAATTAAACAGTGTTATAAAGTCAAATCGGTAAAAGCAATAAAATGAACGCAAAACAGTGTGATGTCCAAAGTAAAATTGAATAAATATATTAAAACAGTCATACATCTGAAATGGAAGTTCATAAGATTTAAAAAAAGAAAAAATTAAAATAAGTCTAAATTTTATAAATCCTATAGGCTATAAGTCAATCCTATCACGATTCTCGTTCTGCGTTGAGTACAGGCCCAGCCATTTGTCTCGGCTTTGGGTGTGGAATACTGTGGAAATTTTTGATGAAAAATCTTCTCCCCCTCCACTTTGCCCACTCCACCAGTAGTTGATAAAATTTTCAAGTACACAAATTTTTTCTTTTAACATTTAATTATTTATTTTTTATAATAAAAAACGTGGATGCTTTATAATTATTTCTACTTATAAATTTATTTAATAATTTATCAATGTCATCCATTACAGCTTCCGCTAAATCTCTGTAGATAATTTACGTGGGTGTGGATTTTTTTGGCCTATCGAAATCCACACCCACCTGATTTTGGAGTGTGGATTGCTCCACACAATCCACACATAAAACGCCAAGCTTGGTTGAGTGAGTCAAATTGTCTAAAATAATTGTCTGGCACGCTAAGAGATTAACTCATATATGCATATACACATCCTTTCATAGGAAACAATCAAGTTCTGAGATTGTTTTTTTCTTAATTATCAAGGATTTCACTTTGAAATTGGTAGCCGACAATAACTCATCTAATCAGAAACGGAGATCTATCACTGCTTTCGCACTTTATTGCACTACGCTAAGGATGACTCCAAAGTGAGTCAAAACGTTCGTTTTTTGTTTAATGTAATATGAAATTCTAATACATATATTTTGGATACCAAGAACCACTCGGAACTCTGTGTATTTAAGTTGGAAAAAAAGCGATTGAATCAAATGTCAATATTGGTACACGGAAAGAACGATTTTTTTTTGAAAGATCTAAAAATTAATACTTGTTGAATCATTAAAAAATTTTGTTGGAATGTTAAAAATGATAAGCATTGCAATCAAAAAACGTTTGATAGCAATGTTTGTTTGATAGCGCTTTTTGATATATTCTAGCAATTATTTGGACTTTTCAACAAAATTATTTTGATTATTGAAATTATTCTAAATATAACAATTTATGTTGCTAAATTATTACTGGGGTTGTTTCTTTCTTAATTCATCAAGGATTCCACTTCGAAATTGGCTGATAGTGACTTATCTGATCAGAAACAGCTAGAGAGATCTATCACTACTCTCGCTCACAAATTTATACTATAACAGATATCAGTTATATGGTTATTATTGTAATGTACGATTTAGGAAGCAAGAATTAGACTGTTTGGAAAGAATTTGAAATTGATCCTATCACAAAAGGAGAAAAAATTTATTTCCAACATCCATATGATTTAGTAAAAAAATATATGTACTTGCCGATGTATCACACTTAAAATTATTAAGAAATCATCTATCTGCTTGGTTTGCATATAAATGAGCATTTTATGTATCAATAAATCTTGCTTAGATAAATTGTAAAAAATCAATATAAACGATTTAAAAATATAAGCTCATAAATTATCACGATTGAACCTAGATATAGCAGGATGAAGGATCTCAAAGGCAAAATGTCAAATTAGTCGCAGATGTTTTTAAATATTAATTAGCAATTGAATGGTGTGGTCTTCATGGTTTCATGAGCAATTGCTTGAAATAACGCGAAACTGCATTTCTCAACCTATTCAATAAATGGTTTGATCTTTTTAATAGCTAATATGATATTAGCAAGTTCGGTAATTAGTGTAAATACAAAGGATTTCACGCCTACGTAGAAATAAAATGCTATTTTAACAGAAGTAACAAATGTAATAAAAATTATGAGAGTAGATAAACGGGAGAATTTACTTTCCTTTCAAAAAGGAATTAAATTTGATGGGGTTGAGGGAGAAACTTATTTTATATTGTACAGAACTGAAAAGAGACTTTTATTCACGTTTTGAAAAAGTACAAGCTGCAGCCTCAAATTGTAATGGAAAAGAAATAGTAACTTGTAATTAAAAACTGGCGCTAGGCGATACAAAAACGTGGGAAACAAAAAGTAGTAACATTTGAAAAAAGAATTTTGCGTTTAGTCTACTGTAATAATATTATATATTTAAGACTTTATTAGTCTGTTTTTACGAAAATGTCACTTTCTAAAAGTGAATCAGTGGAATCATCACTGATTGTCATTGTGAATATCATTTTCCAATGACATACTTAAATTATAACTGTGATAAACAGTGATTATTTCAACATTGTTTCAGCGATAATATACTGACAAGAAAACACATGGAAGTGTCCTCCTTCGATTTTAATGAGCTTTGGCTATGTTAAAATACAGACATAAACAAGATGCTAACAATATTTTATACGTGCTGAGTCGCTTGTTAAGAGTATACTTTTTTTTATCCAGATTTGAAAAAAATTCGTTTTATTTCTTTCTGACAGTAACGTTTCTCTTTGGATTGCCTTCAATTTGGCTCATGTAGCGTTTTTTATTTAGTATTTGTAATGTAGAAACACAAAAGAAAGGAATTATGTGCTAAGTGAACCAAAGTTATAGAATCAGTATTTTTTCAGTAAAAATCGGAAAATCTGTAAATCTTTATATAATAAGCCATAAATTGAGTAAACACCACCAAAAATCTCAATTTTTATTGAATATAACATATTTCATAGAAATTTTATACCAGATAAAATAATTAGTAAAACAGAATAACAGATATTTTAATATTTTTTCAATTAAATTTTATTTGATTTATTTTCAAATTACATTTATTTTCTGTTTTCCACAAGATTGTTGCAAGAAAAAGGATGTTATTATAATTTTTCTAAATTTTTACGTTCACTGGATTCCTTATAGTAACGTATCAACTATTACATAGGTATTATCTGTTGATAATTTAATATAGTTTTTTTTTAGATAGAATCTTATAGAATAATATGTTCAATTTTTTGGCCATTCGATTAATATATTGTTCACAGAAGTGAAAAACACCTTCCCCTTCAAGAAAAAGATAATTAATATAAAAGATAAAACAAAAATATTTGTTACACCATGCACATCTTATAAAACATGGTTTTTAAGCGCAAAGTGCACAATGGTTATTCAAAATTAAATAAGCATTGAAGCAAAATTTATTTGGATTTATTTAGAAACCAAGAAACTGCAAAAAATTATATTTTTTTTTCTTGGTTTGACAATCTAAATAAATTTTGCTTCGATGCTTATTAAATTTTGAATAACCATTATGCATTTTGCGCTCAAAAACCATGTTTCATAAGATGTGTATAGTGTAAAAAATACAAAAATTTTTGTTTTAATTATCTTTTCTTTGAACAAGAAGATGCTTTTCACTTCTGTGAACAATATATTGATTTAATGGCCAAAAAATTGATTACATTAGATTCTTTCATCTAAAAAAATAAAACTATTATATTACATTAACAATAGGCAATACCTATATAACAATTGATACGTTACTATAAGGAATCCAATGGACGTAAAAATTTCAAAAAAAATCTAATAACGTCGTTTTGTCGTAGTTTTTTTACAACGATCTTGTAGAAGACAGAAAATAAATGTACAAATTGGAAATAAAATAAAATAAAATTTAATTAAAAAGATAATAAAATATCTCTTTTATTTATTTTATTTGGTATAAAATTTCTATGAAACACTTTATATTCAATAAAAAATGAGATTTTTGGTGGTATTTACTCAATTTATGGCTTACATATATGAAGATTTATAGATTTTCCAATTTTTACTGAAAAATACGGTTTACCATAACTTTGGTGCACTTAGCACATAATTCCTTTTTTTGTGGATCTACATTGCAAATACTAAATAAAAAACGCTACATGAGTCAAATTGGAGGCGGTCCAAAGAGAAACGTTACTGGTGAGTAAATATTATGTAAACCGTCAAAGATATAAAAAAATGTTTTAAAGAAAAGTTTTACGAGTTCAAGTGCGCTTTACAATGGCGCACTTTAAATTTTGAAAATTAAGAGTGGAGATGGGAGATAGTAAAAATATAATTTTTTTTAAATTAAAATGCACCTCTGTAAAGCGCAATTAAAGTTGTAAAACTTTTGTTTAAAACATTTTTTTATATCTTTGACGATTTACATGATATTTACTCAGAAAGAAACAAAAACGATGTTTTTCAAGATTGGATATCATTCCCTTAACGTGTGAGCACGTATATAAACTAATGAATATTTTATTTTTGTCTACATTTTAACATATCCAAAGTTTATTTAAATCGCAGGGGAATCCTTTCGTGTGTTCCCTTGTGAATCAAACAGTGAATATATCACTGAAAGACAGTGAATTTCACTGTCAAACAGTGAATATCACTAAATAGTTCCGATATTCACTGTCAGTGCTGAAAATCTATAGTGCACGTAACGTATATTATAGATTTTTAGTACTTGCAGTGAATATCGGAACGCAGCCTCAGTATATTATCGCTGAAACGATATTGAAATAGTCATTGTTTATCACTGCAGTTAATTATAAGTATGTCATTGGAAAATAATATACACTGACAATCAGTGCAAATGATTCCACTGATTCATTTTTAGAGAGCATTAATAAAAATCCAGATATAATAGAGGAGAGTTGTCGAATGCGTACCACTTAAGATATTTTTGGTTATATTTCATATGGTACTATTTAGAATGCAAATACGAACGTTAGAAATTGTAGCTTGATGTTCATGATATTTAATGTTATCTTATGTAATCTTACATGTTAAATCTTTCACTAATAGCAAATTTATTTGTTCTAAGCTTTTTTGTAATATGCTATCAAAAGCACGATTCAGCAAACCGATCGCCTAAATCATACCTGTGAGTTTTATTAATAGTATAGTTCCGGCTGGTATCATTTTGTACCAACAAACTGCCAAATTGTTGTACGAAGCAAATATTGGCACATGTGACAGCTCTAGACGCCATGTTGGACTAAGAAAAGATAACGGAGATCTAAATTTCATAAATTTTTTGCGTTCTCAGCATAACCTCTATCAGCCGGAACTATGATGCCTATACTTTAATCGTGGAGAAGGATTTTTTAATCTCTTGCCTTTAATTATGTTTATTTTGTTTTGGAAAATAATCGCGTTCGATCGATAAAACAGACGACTTTAGGATCGCCTTAAGGGGGTATTCTAATTTAGAGGCCAAATTGTTATGCTATTTTTGCGAATTTTTTTAAAAGAAAGTATAAAGTTTTTTGGGACGAAGTTTTTTCCTACATATTTATACATATTTGAAGTATGTTTCAAAATATTTGTATTTAAAAATAACTATAAAAAGCGCTGTATACAATATATACTGA
>NW_012027103.1:7684-9271 GCF_000956235.1 Wasmannia auropunctata | reverse complement strand
TATAAATCCGATAAGATCTTTTAACTCCTATATTGTATAAAATAACGTATGCAGATCATAAGTTTGGAAATACCAATGCAGATAAATTATATAACTCACACTGAAGCAAAAACAAAGATAAATTGTGATTTTGGTGTTATAAAATAATTATAGAATCTGAAGAATTATTGTTAAAAAATATGTTGTTATAGATTGCAATTGAATAATCTGAAAAATGACAACTGTTAAAAATGTTTTCACAGTTTTGGCCTGCACTGTATATGTATATACATTTTATATAAAATGACATATAGTACGTTACATACTTTTATTATAAATAGGGTCAGACACAATAGGCTGTAACGGCTTGTCCAAATCTCCTTCTAAGAAAACTTGGAAACATAATCTCACCGCGTTAAGATCTATTTGATTCAGGTGCCTTCTGTGTTCGAAACCAGCTGTAACAATTCAGATTTTCTCGTAACTGTGGCTTATTTAAGAAAATAGCCGAGTAGGACACTTTGACCAGCCTGAAAAATAAAGATTTTTTGTTTGGATTGCAGGAAAAGTATTAATACGATACACTTGTAATTTGGCTTTATTAATATATATTTAAACTTGTTATGTTTACAAATTGTATTGGAAAATATTTATCTCTTGAGGAAACACAACAATCCGCGTAAAACGTGCATTTTTAAACGGTGTACATGATTCCGCGATTTTGGTTATTCTAAAACAAAAAATCGAAATAGTTTCATAAATTAAAATGTACTCTCTATCGCGTGACCGAGCTTTACTTCATTTTTTTTTTTGAAAATTGATGGAAAGACAGATTTAAATTTTTGACACATTTTTTGACGTTATGAATGTTATTGTATTTTGGAAACTGAAAATGTTATCAATAAAATCATCGGTCACGCTATAGAGAGTACATTGTAATTTATGAAACTATTTCGATTTTTTGTTTTAGAATAATTAAAATGACGGAATCATGTACACTGTTTAAAAGTGCACGTTTTACGCGGATTTGTTGTATTTCCTCGAGTGATTAATATTTTTCAATAAAATTTGAAACATAACAAGTTTAATATATGTATTAATAAAATGCCAAATTACAAGTGGGTCGTATTTATACTTTTCCTGCAATCCAAGATCAAAAAGTCTTTATTTTTCAAGCTGATCAAAGTATTCTACCCCCTTAAATTAATAAAGAAATAAATACGAAAAAAGCACGCACATACTTCTAAAAGGATCTACTCGTAACTTCTGACGCACTCTGAGAGCCTCTTCGATGTCTTTCTTTTTCACACATTGAATGCCCAGATTCGAGAAGGTAACAGCTATATTTGATGACGGAATCATTACCGTACAAACACCCTGCTTGCACACCTCTTTGCCAACGAGATTGTGTGGATGCGGTCTGTATGGAGCGTCTTTTGTTACACAGGACACAACCACCATAGCGCGACCCTGGTAGCCCACGATCTATAGGAATATCATAAGCGTGTGTAAGAAACAAGAAGAAAGACTCAAAAAGCTTCATTCCGAACGATTGTAACTCACTCGTATACTAGGGACTGTTTTATTCTCCGGTGTACTGTTGACACC
>NW_012027103.1:0-1282 GCF_000956235.1 Wasmannia auropunctata | reverse complement strand
CAAAAAGTAGTAACATTATTTGAAAAAAAACTTTGTGGTTAGTCTACTACTTTAACAATATTATTAAATACTTATAGTTAGTTCGTCTTTACAAAATCATCACAAAAATTTAAATATAATATACATTATGATCAATTTTCTTAATTAAGATGACATCGAAAATTTATTTGCATGCATTCGAGCTACGGGAGCAAGTTAAGACAACCCAACATCATTGCACTTTCGGTACAAATTACAGTACGTAGTACGTATTAAACACATTCATCAGATTATGTATTATTGTTTATTTATATCGGTAAATACATATTTCAAATAGAACTATATCAAATATTTCCCAGCCCTGGCCATTACACAGATCAACGTGATTCTTTACTTTATACAAATCGTTTACTGTTCAAGTAAACTTTTATTGCGTTTCTGTTCTTCATATATGCCGTCCTCTATTTATACTCTTTTATTCTTTTCACTATATTATGTATCGCATAAAGGGAAATAAATTCACCAGTCTACGAACCGTTAAATACTACAGACGTGCTTTATTATCGTTCCAATCTTTAACATTTACAGCACGCAATAAATCTTATTACAGAAATTATAAAATTCGATCTTTTCGTGTCCTGATTGTTATTGTTGAATTCGTCGATATTATCAATATATATAGACTTCCAGGTTGTAGGATCTAAGATAACGAAGGTACCTGAAGGCACGCCATCAGGACCCATCATAATGAGGTCTTCATCGTCATAGGCGTCTTCAAGCATTGTCCCTGAAGGCGAGAAAACTACTGGCCCAGGTGTACCTCGTGGTAACATCGAAAACGGTAGAGGTTCGCTCATATAATCATCCGATGGCCTTCTAAGTTGGATGTACACCTGCACCGGCTCTTTCACTTCTTGTATATGGTAGCGAGGCGTTGTGAACTCTATTGCAGTCTACAAAGAATAGTATCGATGCAGACAATACAATGACAAACAAATCCTTTTCTTTACTATTGTATTGCAACTGTTACAGTGGCTGCATTCAGCAAAAAAATTTTGAATATGATTGGTTCTTGTATTTAGTTTCTCGCAGACCTAAATATAATACATATCAATCAAATTAAAGAATCTTACAAGAGTGACAAAGCTGCTTCTTTTTGCTTAAACTTAGCCATGTAATTAACAGTTTACATAATTAACCTTGTTTACTTACTTGTTTATGTACATCCCTCGGTTCAAAATCGCCGTATCCTTCCCAAAGTAGTTGCCCATTCCTCTCCTCAAAAAATCTTATTTGTATATCT
>NW_012027102.1:8572-9178 GCF_000956235.1 Wasmannia auropunctata | reverse complement strand
GTTCCCTTTGGCGTTATAAGCGCTCATAAAGACATTCATGACGTCATCATTACGTCATGACTCGTGCTTACAATCGCTTATTTTATCGAGGTAGGGCAACGAAAGCGTGAGCGCTGTAAGCGTATAAGCGTCCAAACGGTGGCCATCGTATTGTCGGAACGCATGTCTGATTTGTAAGTACAACTACCGAACTACATAACCTCTATGCGATTAATATAAAAGTATTGCGCTAAACTGTAATTGCAATAGCTTATAATCATAAGTTAAAAGAATATTATCTAATCGCATGTCACGTATATTCTTATAAATATAGAAATGTGTTTAGTTCAGTTAAATAATTATAGAGTTAATTCTTTATAATTTATTAAACCTATTAATTTCTTCTGTTAAATAATTATTTTATTTAAATCATTTTTTGTATGTTATATTCATTATATTCTTGTATTAAAAAATTGAACGCTTAATGTGTTGTATTCAAAACTTAATTTCGTGCCGGTTACCGCGCGAGACCGTTGAAATTGATACAAATATTAGACTTGTTCTTTTTAATTGAACTTCTTGTACAGTTTTTTCCCTTTTTCTTTAATATAAAGAGAAAAAGAAAAA
>NW_012027102.1:0-1217 GCF_000956235.1 Wasmannia auropunctata | reverse complement strand
TGTGCTCTTCCGATCTTTCAATCTTTTATGAAACTGTAAAATATATAAAAATTACTTTATAATTAGAAACATTTCCTCCAAACTCCTTGATTTCCTCTTCCTTAGCTTTATCAAACAATAAAATGATAATAATTCAAATAATTGGAAAAGGAAGTTTAGGAGTTTGGAAAATTATATATGAGCTGTCGAGAATTAGTTAACAAGATTTCACAATTATGGAAAATCAAAGAATTATTAATATTACAGGTAATAACGTTGTATTAATTGCTAACGATTATATTAATCATCACTCACTTTAGAATTTTCTTTAGCCTTCTTTGCAAATCTGTTGTTATCTTCGTCGTCACTTACAGATTTTTTCATCAATCTCTTTCTTTCCTTCTTGTCCGGATTACGAATATCAAATTTCTCAATTTCTAACAATTGTCGATGCAAATCTGTCCATTCTAGAAAATAAAAATAATTAACTCCTACTTATAATATTGAAATATTATAATATAAAAGTCACTTAACGTCAGTTTGAAAGTTATGTCGGATTGAGTCAACAGCTATATAAGCTCAAGAAGCAAATATAATAGTATATTAATAACCCGAAATACAATAACATACACAATAAATAATAAATTTTAATATTAAATGTTATTGAGTATTCTATATATTATACTTTACAGATTATAATTTTGAATAAAAATATTTAGTTAGATAAGTTGACATACCTCCGAATGCAAGAATTCTGACTGCTGACGTGATCCAATCCTTCTTGGTCAATGATTTAACAATCTTTTTCATTTGTTGAGCACTTTTAATTTCACAGGACGGCCATAAAATTTCTACTAGCGTTTTGTTCTTCACAATAGTTTTTATATTTTCCTCATTGTCTTTGTCTTTTACTAGCCAGTCTTGAAATCCGACGGCAATACTGTTATCTTCATTTACGAATTCAACTAGTAGACATTTATCGTTATTCATCGTATTTTTTTTTTGATAATACGAAATTAATATAGAAAATTCTTTCTTTTTCTTTTTTCTTTCTAGGCATACGTGGTAATTCAGAAATATGTTTAACGTACGTATTTATAGAAGTTATTTGAGGTTAAAAATCCGCGTGAGGTTACAAACGTCCGCACTTGTGGATTTTTGCATATAGTTATTATCATATAATTCGTTCAACTCTATTCGGTGAGACAGTTTATCAACAAAAACTTATCCGTTCGCGC
>NW_012027101.1:64313-65336 GCF_000956235.1 Wasmannia auropunctata | reverse complement strand
GACACTTGCCGACGATACGATATATATCGCTCGTTTCCAACGACGTTGCAGACATATAAATATAGACAAATATATTTAACGGACAAGTATAACGAAGTAATCAATTTTTCAACACGACGCACAAAAAATGATCTCACCCAGCCACGAAATTAACATACAATTTGCCCAACCGCTGCTGGGCGATATAAGTACTTCGCGTAAATCGGCGCACCAACACGCGCTCGTTTGCATGATCATCACACGAATTTTTTTCACGATTCAATTCGCGTTTCGAAGCGAAGACTTTGCGGCTTATGGTCACGATATCCAAAAAGCTCTTACATGAAACTTCGAATCGCAATTCCGATAGCCGACAGCAATGCGAGATAAAAGACACTCACACTTGAGATCGTTCGTTCACGTAAAACTGAAAAATATTGCATCGCAAAAGGGCAGATGCGACACCATCACCAAATGTGGCAAAATCGATTGCAAAACATGAACGCGGCCTCTTCGACTTGTTCATAGCTTTATGTGATACTGAGGGCTATCTCACCGATACATCTCTTTCGTCGGCGCACCTTCGCGCGCCTCTCCGGTCGCGAATAGTTCACCGTTCGGACCGGGGGATTGCTGAGCTCATGTATTCTCTATTTCGCTCTCTAAATTGAATTCGCGACCACTCTCGTCGGGATCACGCAAAAGCATCGTTATCGTTGATTGCGCTCGATAGACGATCAATGGATTCACCCCTGTTCGGAGTTGCGTTCGGAGTGTTGTGGCATATGACAGTAGCCAATAATTACGGACCGTAGCACAGGCTCATCCCACGCATAGAGATGTAAAAAAAACGTTTTTTTTATCTAATATAAAAAAACATTAGAAAAAACGTGTTTTATTTCATTGAAAAAATACAAATTTGTTTTTTTTCTAATTCCGATAGCACGACTAATTAATTGTAAATAGTAATTATATAATTATATAATTAATTTTAATGTGATCTACATTTAACTTTTACAAAAGGAGAATATTTTTAATTCTTTT
>NW_012027101.1:53998-54468 GCF_000956235.1 Wasmannia auropunctata | reverse complement strand
CCTCCCTTCCGCTGCCCCCTTCGGAATCTCAATGCAAGGGTTCCGGGCGGGATCTGTTTTCAACTCTGTAAATCGCAACATGAGGTATAGACATATGTGAAAGATCGCATACCACAACTCCCAAAAAATAGAATTTCGAGGTAAAATGTGTCGCAATTGGGAAAGAGCAAAGTTCACAATTTTATACTTGAACGCGCGCCATTCATTATACTTACATCGTGGAACTTTGGAACTTTTTATGTAATAAAAAATAAAGGGGAGGCAAAAGAATGTTTGCACGACACCGCGCATCGTACTTGTAAAGTTTTTATTTATTCTCGGATTTTACGAACGCTACACGGAGAGAATTTTTTTTTAATTTACCCTGCAAATCATGTTAATTCTGGGACAATATAGTATTTAGGCAAATTTTACTGTGCACTACAATAAGATTTTACAGTAAAATTTATAGATCGGAAGAGCACACGTCT
>NW_012027101.1:49452-53541 GCF_000956235.1 Wasmannia auropunctata | reverse complement strand
GATTTTACAGTAAAATTTATTGTAGTGCACAGTAAAATTTGCCTAAATACTATGTTGTCCCACAATTAACATGATTTGCAGGGTAAATTAAAAAAAAAAATTATCTCCATGTATATGAAGATTAAACTAATTAACACAGAGGAGTAATTTTTGAAGTAACGTTTCCTATATTACGTGCAGAAGGCAGCTCAAATAGAAATTTGCTTCTTCCGAAGACAAGACAATTTCGTATAAAGGCGAGAATTCTCGCTCACGGAGGGAATCGAGGTAAGGTCAAAGAGCACTGTCCTATACGGCACACGAGGGGACACGATGGAATTTGCATTTCCTGTCTATACGATGAATAATTCCGGGGCCAGACCGACGGCCGTGCCGGTCGCGCACGCTTTCGAATTAGGCCCCCCCGCGCATACCCGAAATTGGGTCCCCGAGGTTATCGAGCCCGTCACGTCGCTCCGAAACCCCTTTCCTCGATTGTGCCCGTCTAATAAGATTTACATTTCATACGCGCGATGAAGAAACTTAAAAGTGACATTTAATTCGAAAAGAGTCCGATTCCTTATAATGTCAGGGACAATTAATTCCGTCAATAATATTGTGTGTATCTTTCTTTTCAAAACAGAATATTATTTCAATTTTATTTATCGAAATTTAAAACTGGGCAAAACATTTATTATACTCCAAAGTTAAAAGAGAGATTGAAAAACTATAATCTCTCTTTTTTTTCGTCGACTAGAATCGATAAAATTAATACTTATATATTCGCATGTTCGGGGAATCTCAAAAAGAAAACTCGAGAACGTTGTTTCCATAATGGACAATTAATTCCGTCAATAATACGTGTGTATCTTTCTTTTCAAAACAGAAAATTATTTCAATTTTATTTATTGAAATTTAAAACTGAGCAAAACATGTATTATACTCCAAAGTTAAAAGAGAAATTGAAAAGCTATAATCTCTCTTTTTTTTCATCGACTAGAGTCGATAAAATTAACATTTATATATTCGCATGTTCGGGGAATCTAAAAAAAAAACTCGAGAACGTTGTTTCCACAACGGATAATTAAGTCCGTCAATAATAATGTGTGTAGCTTTCTTTTCAAAACAAAATATTATTTCAATTTTATTTATCGAAATTTAAAACTGCAGAGCAAAACATATATTATACTCCAAAGTTAAAAGAGATTTGAAAAGCTATAATCTCTCTTTTTTTTCATCGACTAGAGTCGATAAAATTAACATTTATATATTCGCATGTTCGGGGAATCTTAAAAAAAAACTCGAGAACGTTGTTTCCACAACGGATAATTAAGTCCGTCAATAATAATGTGTGTATCTTTCTTTTCAAAACAAAATATTATTTCAATTTTATTTATCGAAATTTAAAACTGCAGAGCAAAACATATATTATACTCCAAAGTTAAAAGATTGAAAAACTATAATCTCTCTTTTTTTTCGTCGACTAGAATCGATAAAATTAACACTTATATATTCGCATGTTCGGGGAATCTCAACAAGAAAACTCGAGAACGTTGTTTCCATAATGGATAATTAATTCCGTCAATAATAATGTGTGTATCTTTCTTTTCAAAACAAAATATTATTTCAATTTTATTTATCGAAATTTAAAACTGCAGAGCAAAATATTTATTATACTCCAAAGTTATAAGAGAGATTGAAATCTATAATCCTCCTTTTTTTTCATTAATTAGAGTCGACAGAAATTAACACGTATTGTACATATATTCGCTGCACGTTTGGAGAATCTCAAAAAGAAAACTCGAGAGAACGTTGTTTCCACAAACTAAAAACTGCAACGACGTGAACCCTACGAAGAGAGCCTTCGCTTGCCAGACGGAGGGCCCGACCGACACCCGAAGGGTGGCACGAATCTTTGGGGTAAAGATGTAAGAAATAATGGCCGGAGAGAAAAGGAGGGGTGCAGGAATACACTTATGGGAACAGCTGTTCAACTTGGGTTGTTGACCGTACACGCACCTACACAGGGAAAATATTCACAGCAGGCCCTTTCACAGGCTTCTCTCAGGTATATGCAACACGTGTCGCGCCCGCGTTGCACCCGCTCTCGAACCGTCCCTCGATGACTCATACGCGGCACAATGTGCGTTCACACACAAAGCCGAGGCAGCGGGCCCATTGCTAATCTTTGGGAGCTGCATATTACAACGTATAGTAACGCATTTACATTTACGATCATCTCCTAAAGTTTTCTACGTAAAATCGACAAAATTATGTAATTGTCGCGAATTTTTCTTTTCCCTCTTTCTCTCGCTTTCTCCATTTTATTTTATTAAATGGGTAAAAAAATTACTTATCTTTTTATAAATCAATTTATCTTTCCAATCGTCTTCTAAAGTCTTCTAACATAAAATCGACAAAATTTTGTCTTATTTATTTCTCTTTCATTTTTCAATTTCCAAGAAATTTAAATGAATATATAAATTTAAAAGATCATTGAAAACTTCTTTACTTATGTAATTATCGCGAATTTTTCTTTTTCCTCTTTTTCTTTCGTTTTCTCCATTTTATTTTATTAAATGGGTAAAAAAATTACTTATCTTTTTATAAATCAATTTACCTTTCCGATCGTCTTCTAAAGTTTTCTAACATAAAATCGACAAAATTTTGTCTTATTTATTTCTCTTCCATTTTTCAATTTCCAAGAAATTCAAATGAATATATAAATTTAAAAGATTTTTGAAAACTTCTTTATTTATGTAATTATCGCGAATTTTTCTTTCCCCTCTTTTTCTCTCGCTTTCTCCATTTTATTTTATTAAATAGGTAAAAAAATTATTCGTCTTTCCATAAATCAATTTTATAAAGTAACGAATAATATACATAGAGAAACTAATAATAAGGAGGAATTAATAATAACAAATGAGAAACGAAGGAGATATGAGATTTTTCATTACGAAATCCGATTCTTAAAAATATCCTTGTCTTCAAAAAATCATTTGCATGCTAGTCACCCTGATGGTGGTCTCCAGTTTCGTCGTCAAAATACCATGGATGACCGTTTGCGAGTGGTCGGTCGGAAAGACGAGGCCGAGCAAGATCATATAAACGCAAGGAACAGCCGCGAACGCGCAGGCGATGGAGCACACTTGTGTATCCTGCGACAAAAAGTCACGCCGGAGCATCTGGAAGTTCGGAATAGGAGACGATCCGCCGTAAAAACTATTTGTACACCCCGTACGCGTGGGAGCCGAGATCCACGATCTCCCGTCATTATAACTCGTAAGAGGTTCCCATTTTGTCGTTTTCTTGCTTCGAGACGCGTTTTCCCACGTCGACGATTGCAACAATATGTGTGCAGGGCGATCATTGCTCAAAGTTACTCCATACGTTGATCACAAGATTTTTCAAGACTTTTATCGTACAAAAATTGAAGCGAACAAGCTTATTTATATAATTCGAATCGTCAACGTAATTTATCGTTCCGCTTTATTTTATCAAAAGTCGAAAAAAAAGTTGTTCATTTTTAATGGAAGCTGAAAGAAGAGAACAGTTAGAAACAACCTACAAATTTATTTGTATAAATAATCGATATACAATGTGAGGAAATGCAACGAATAAATGTGGCGCGCGAATGTATACGTTCTACTGACTTTCTTATCTTTAAATAAACAAGACTCATTCAGTTTTGTTAAAGAGACACTGCAAGATGTAGATACAATATCACGCAATATTAAGGTGGTTTTATCGCGCAAGTCCCAGTCAAAAGTTAGCCACTTCATAAAACTAATATAAAAATTCAATAAAAACATTTTGCATAAACTGTACATATCTAAATTTTCTGGAGCGCCTTTTCACTCTTTTGGAGTAAATCTCACTCCAAAAGAATGAAAATACTGCCACCGAGTGGCAGTATTTTCAATATTTTGGAGCGAGATTCACTCCAGAAAATTTAGAGAGTACGCGATTATATGACGTCACACTATCGAGTTGGCGTTGAGCGATAAAACCACCCTTAAGGGGTTACACCACCTTGAGCGCCTAAAAATCATAGGTAACTTTGGGAATTTTTTTTAGGAAAATAAAAGTAATACAAAATTCGTTTTAAGG
>NW_012027101.1:46360-48600 GCF_000956235.1 Wasmannia auropunctata | reverse complement strand
AAAACGACGTTTAGTAAATTGGCTTCAGCGTCGACCTAATTTTAGTTAAAAAAATAAATAAAAAAAATACTTTTTACTTCTAAAAACTTATATTATTAAAACCTTAAAACGAATTTTTTGTTACTTTTATTGTTTTCCTAAAAAAAATTCCCAAAGTTACTGATTGATTTTTAGGCGGTCAAGGTGGTGTAACCCCTTAACACAGGCTTGATATAAAGTATGCTTCGTCGCGTTTTTACGCGACGACACGCATCATTACACCCATTCGTGATATCACAACTCTCTGTACTCTCGATTGTATAATGAAATCGTCAGTACTCGATGGTGACCGTTTTCGTCTTGAGATACTCATTAAGGGCCTCCTGTCCCAGATCCTTGCCGAATCCGGACATCTTGAAGCCGCCAAACGGCGCCGCCACGTCCGTCTTGTTGTACGTGTTGATGAACACGGTGCCGGCCTCGATTCTCTCCGCAAATCTCAGCGCCCTGCCGATGTCCCTGGTGAGGATCCCCGAGGCCAGGCCGAATTCGGTGTTGTTCGCCCGCGCGATCATCCGGTCCGCGTCTCTCGAGCTGAACTTGGAGATCACCATTACCGGGCCGAAGGACTCCTCCCGGGCGATGTACATATTGTCCTCGACGTCCGTGAACACGGTCGGCTCGAAATACCAGCCGGGACGGTCCAACCTCCTGCCGCCGTAGACCAGCTTCGCGCCCTCCTCGACGCCCCTCTGCACGAATTCGAGAAGTTTGTCCAGATGAGCCTTGTGATTCTGCGGCCCGTGGGCCGTGCTCCTGTCCAGCGGATTGCCGATGGTGATCTTCTTCACCTCGTCGACCACACGTCTCACGAACTCGTCGTGGATGGTCTCCTCGACGAACAGCCGTCCTTGAAGATGAGAAAAAAAAATTGATAACAGACAATTTGATTGCATTCGAAAATTTAATTTCCCGTCTCGCGTTAACCGATCGAAAGTATTAAATACGTATTTCCACGATATTTATAACTTAAAAGGGTATTCTAGTCTAGCGAATCGGAAAAATCGATTTTTTTGTTTTTACATATTTTGCGAGTATTTGATATGAAAAATATGTCCGCAAAAGGATTTAGCCCGATTCGCAAAATTAACAAAGTTACAGGCCGGTACTCGTAATCGATTCTTGTATTTGAGATCGTCTTAAGTATAGTCTTAAGATGTTACAAGCCAATTACAGAGCCGTATTAGCATCTTAAGACATTACTTAAGACGGCTTTGAAATAAAAACCGACTTATGAATACCGGCCACAGCACTTGAGAGAGTGGTCTCAATCTATGTAATTATGTACAAAAAACTTTAAATCCGTTTTTCTCGAAACCACGTTTTTCAAATTGGTACCCATAATATCTCGAAAACCAATTGACCAATCAATTCGGGCTTGTGCACACATCTTCAGCATATTCGTGGCTATAGCCCCTACCTTGACCAAGTCAAAATACGTTTTTTTTTAATTTTTACAACCCTTTAAAGTTGAAAAAAATGGTAAAAATCTAAAATTAATTTTCAAAATAATATCAATTTTTAAATTTTTAATATTTTATTTATGTTCTAGTACCAGTTATAGCCAAACTTATACTAATTAAGAATTTCTTTGATTTTTTTGTTTAAATGAGCAGAACAGCCGGAATTATGGGTACCGTAGACCAATCTTTTTTTTTCATGACCTCAGTATACAGGGTGTCCCAAAATTGGCGCATTCGGAGTACAGGACGTGATACTTTGTGTTAAAAGGAACAACTTTTTCCTTGAGCAAATTTTGATCTGACAAGTAATTTTGGCAGGAGAACTGGTTAAAGTTAACGAATAATCGCTCTTGTCCATGCGGCGCTCAGGGCGGCGCGCGCTCCTCCATTCACTTATAATCCTTGGCTAATATTTACAAATAATGTCTTAAAGATACTATACGGCTCTGTTATAATTAATTTACGACATTTTAAGACTGTGTTTAAGATCAGTCTTAAATATTAATAATTGATAATAATTATATTTATGAGTGATTCTTAATATTGAAGACTATCTTAAACACAGTCTTAAAATATCGTAAAACTATTATAACAGAGCCGTTATTAGTATCTTAAGACATTACTTGTAAATATTAGCCAAGGATTAGGAACAAGTGAATGGAGGAGCGCGCGCCGGCCCTGAGTGCCGCATGGACAAGAGCGATTATTCGTTAACTTTAACCAGCTCTCCTGCCAAAA
>NW_012027101.1:42701-46203 GCF_000956235.1 Wasmannia auropunctata | reverse complement strand
ATACAAATATTTTGAAACATGCTTCAAATATGTATAAATATGTAGGAAAAAACTCCGTTCTAAAAAACTTATACTTTCTTTGAAAAAAATTCGCAAAAATAGCATAAAAATTTGGCCTCTGGACTAGAATACCCCCTTAATGCTGTCTATTGTGTGATTATTTAAAAAATCATCGCTCCAATTCCGTAACAAGAGAAATGTAAAGGGAGCTGTCTCTCACCGGCGGCGATGCAGTTTTCGCCCTTATTGAAGAACACGCTGCTCATGCCGATCCTGACCGCCTGCTGCATGTCGGCGTCGTCGAAGATGACGAGGGGACTCTTACCACCAAGTTCCAACGACACCTTCTTCAGATTGCTGTCGGCGCAGCATCTCATGATGGTTTGGCCGACCTGCGTGGAACCGGTGAAGCCCAGCTTCCTGATCAACGGATGCCCGACTATGGCGTTCCCGACGGCGCTGCCGAATCCGCAGACGATGTTGATGACGCCGGGCGGAATTCCAGCGCGCGCGGACAGCTCGGCGAACTTCAGGGCTGTCAGGGGTGACGCCTGGGCCGGCTTCATCACCACGGTATTGCCGGCCGCCAGGCAGGCCGCCATCTTCCACGACAGCATCATCAGCGGGTAGTTCCAGGGGGTGACCAGGCCGCAAACGCCGATCGGCTCGCGCCGCGTGAACGTGAGATTCCGGTTCGGGCGTGCGTGCGAGATGGGTATGGTCGAGCCCTGGATCTTGTCGCACCAGCCGGCGAAGTAGCGCCAGGTCTCGATAGACATGCCCACGTGGGTCTTCAGAGCGAGAGTGTAGACCGCGCCGGAGTCGAGAGTCTCCAGAGTGGCCAGCTCCTCCTTGTGCTCCTCCATCAAATCCGCCAATCTGGAGGATCAGTAATAGTGCAGTAAAATAAGACAAAAATCGGGCTTAACTTCGGAATTCCGTGTAACAGGTCGTATCGTCTTCAAACTTTTTTAAAATTGTTATAAATGCTGTACGTATGAAAGTCTACCCATTAAAAAATGCCGCTGCTTTCTTATTGTTGCAATTATAAACAATTATTGCAAAATTAAATGATAAATTAAATGATAAATACATGGATCGAGTAAGTGAAGTATTTTTCTTCAATAAGCACTTTGTTTTTTTTGCTTTTGCTTTTACCAATCAAAAGTTATAGCCATTTTTGTACGGAGCCCGCCTCACATTTTTGGCTCATGCCTCATATACGCAGCCATATATTAGACCTTAATTAATAAATTCACATCTCTAAGGGATTTGATCGTACAAAAAATTTTCTTACACATTATTTGCGTAAAATTTCCTCCTCTTTCGATTGGCGCAAGCAGTTTTTTCGGTAAAATTAAATTTTAAAAGTTATTCGCAAAAAACCGTAATTTTGCACCTATTTTGTTTAATAACTATTACAGCGGCACTTTTTAGGAAGTCGACTTTTTACCATATATTATTGATACAATTTAGAAGAGATTGGCAAAAGTCGACCCTGTTACAAATAATTCCGAAGTTGATTCCTTATTTTACTGGACTATAAAGGAAACGTCAAAGAATTGGAAATGATCTCCCTGCACTAAGCGGAAATGGATTGAAATTTCAAGTCATGGATTAAAATGATTTGAAATGGATTGGCTTTCGTGAACGTGAATGCATCTCTATAAAGGCCAAACCATTTCAATCCATTTCCCTTTACTGGGCTACGTTTAGTGTGTTCGATGAATACATCCAATATTCGAATAAATGAATAAATAATGAATATGAATACGAGTACATATATATTACGTTTTTCATATTCATGGAAAATTGCATAAATACTTTTTATGCGATTTTAATGAATATATTTGTGAATATATGATTACGAATATTTTCGATTTCGCATTCACCTCCACTTTACACACTAAAATTGTGCCTTCGAGCTTGGTTTAAGTTTAAGAAACACGATGATTAATTAAATAATACATTTTATTTAGCATCCACAAGATGCTAAAGCACTTAAAATATCTTACAGAATTACTGTTATTGTAATCCGAAATTGCAGTGTTCGACTTTACTGTATCTTTTTGGTGTGTAAAAATATAGAAAATAAAAATTAAATATCATAAAAAGAATTATTGTTGCGAATAAAAGACTTTTAAATAAGAAATTTGTTTTCTAAAATATTTTTCAAAATTTGTAAGTTTTCTTTTTCAAATCTGGATATTAATAACGATATATAAAATTTCTTTTTTACTTTCTTTTTTACTTTTCATTTTGTATGAATAAATATGAATAAATCATAAAATAATCATAAAATATTCACGAATAAATATTTCCAAAAGCCCACAAGTTTGAATAAATATCTGAACGGATATTTTTTTAATGTGAAAATTTTGAATGAATATAAAATCTAGTCCAATCACAAATTTTTTGTATTCATCGGACACACTAGCTACGTGCGATCGTATTAAATTATCCTCTTACCTGAACAACAACGCTCCACGTTCCCTGGCACTGATCTTGCCCCATTCACCCTCCTCGAAGGCTTTTTTCGCGGCCCTGACGGCTCGGTCGACGTCCTCGGCGGTCGCGCTTTCCACCGAGCAGATCACGCTTTCGTCGTGAGGATTCACCGTGTTGACGGGTTTGCCGTGGCCGTTGACAAACTCGCCGTCGATGAAGATCTGCCTGGGGAATCTCAGAGTCATGTTGTTCGTCTGTATCTCCACCGCGTCGTACTTGATCTCTTTCCCGGCTAGGTTTCCCCGAGCAGCGAGTACAACTGTCGTGGCGAACTCCTTGAAGACCGGCGCCATGAAGACATCGATGTTCTGCAGACTAACGCCGAAGTTATCTTTGACTTCCTCGACCAGTCGCACCACGTCCATGCTGCCTCCACCTGCGGCAAAAATTTCGCAGGATTAATTTGAATTTGTCATGTGTACAATTAATCTAAAGTTAGTTGATTTAAAAACGTACGATAACAATGGCGAATAAGAAATCAAAATTAAATTATTATACAACGCATATAAATCCTCAATTTTTCAGCGTAAAAAATGTACATTTAATTAACCCTTTGAAGCACGGTGGTCCCTATAGGGACCACCTTTTTTACCCGCTAATTTTATTTATAAAAATTCAATTTCAAAGTATTTAAAAATAGTGGTTGGTTTTTTTAGTAGCTAAGGTATTTATCTACAATATTACACCACTAATGTTTAAATTTCATTTGTTGTAAAATTGTTATAAGTAAACAAACACCAAAAAATGCAGTTTTTGTTGGATAAAAAGCGTTTTCCAGCTTATTTGAGGTTCGATTTTCATGGCAATTTTTACTAATGGGTTTTTATGGTCGCTGCCCGGGAAAAAAGTTCCATATATAATTATATATAATTATATGCAAAATATGTCCATATATGTTTCTTTCCTTTGTAAAATTATTCTTTAATACAAAATTGATAATAATAAGAAAGGAAACATAAAAAATGATTAAAAGAATAATTGTTATATGGTTTTT
>NW_012027101.1:30238-42323 GCF_000956235.1 Wasmannia auropunctata | reverse complement strand
TAAAAATAACGTGTATTTTTGCCTGAAAATGTTTATTCCATTTTGAATTTTGGAAATCTTAGGTCATATACGTAATCAGCGACTCAGAAAACCTCCGAGTACCCACTTTCATCTCGATCAAGCAACTTTTTCCTAATTAGGTCCGCCATCTTGGATCCGCCCTTTTGAATTTTGGAAATCTGAGGTCATATACGTAATCAGCGACCCCGAAAACCCCCGAGTAATAAATTTCAACTGTTTTCCATGTAAAAAAAAATGTGTGCTTCAAAGGGTTAAAGCTATCCAATGACCAGAAATTTATATCCAAGTTCAAACACATAAATTCGGCGTCGGATTTTCAAGAGATCTTCTATATATAGTTTACCGGAAGCAAAGAAATCTGTATCGTCGTCGACATCGAGTCTGAGTATGTCCGCCCAAATTTTGCGCAGACCGTCGACAGTCTTCAATTCCTCTTCCGTGAATTCCACGACCTTGCTGTCGTTGGCTTGCCCATATTTGCTGGCGTGAACGGTCTTAGTTCCGACTTTTATTCTCTCCACATTAACGAACTGTCCGTCGACGGCCCGGATCAACAAGCCGCCCTGATGAATAATTCCCGTTCGTTCCTCATCGAGATTGATCGTCTTCTCGGCTTCCGGTTGCTTGTCGCTCCACAGGGCTGAACCGAAGAGACGCACTTCCTCGCCGTCCAGCGTCGTCCAAGCGCCCGGTGTGCTGTCCAGACCACGAATAAAATTGTGAATCTCCTTCGCCGGCTTGGTCCAGTCGATCTTCTGGAGTTCCTTCTTGTTCAACAGAGGATCGTAAGTCGCGCCCTCCGCTGGCTGCGGCACCATCGGCGCGGTCCCCTTAGCGACGAGGTCCACCGCCTCGCCCATGGCTTTGATGCCCTCGGGATAAAGGAAATTGTTGTACAGGCTGTCCACCGTGTCGTTCGGCTCCACTTTGCAGGATCTCTGGAGCAGAACAGGCCCGGTGTCCAGGCCGTCGTCCGCCCAGAAAATGGAAAATCCCGCGGTACTGTCCCCTTGAATTAAGGTCCTGGAAACACGAGACAGATCGGATCGAAAATATAGGAAAGTGCAGAAAACAATTGATTAAAAAAATATACAATTTTTGTAATCCGCCGAAGAGAAACGCGGCCAGCGCACACAAACGAAGAAGATTAGCTACCCAGTAAACGGGAAAGGATTGAAACGGATTAACATTTTTTAATTCGTGAATTGAAATGGATTGGCCTCCGTGGAAATGAATGCACTTCTATTTCATAATACGAATATAATATAATATTTTTAATATAATAGTATTATATTATATTATATTATATTAATTATTAATTATAAATATTATACTACCGGGAAAACCTGGAATTCTCAGAGAATTTCATTTTTACCATTGAAAATCATGGATTACTCATGGAATTTTACTGATACTCAGGACAATTTTTTGAATTTTACTTTTAAATTTAATTTTATCTCTTTAGAAAGTAAACGTGGCCTCATATCAAAGGTCCCTGATATTAAAAGTTAATTTATTTTAAAATTGACATATACTGTATAAAAACTCTTTAATTTAAAAAACGATAATTTGGAAATAATAAATCAGGCATTAAAAATCCAATAACGCAGAACTTGGTGCGTGAAACAATTTAATCTTCACATATGTAGTTACATTTCCATACAAAATCTTTCGTTACGTTCGAAAAATTTTATATGAAGATGTAACTATTGTACATATGAGAAGATTAAATTCTTTCACGTATCAAGTTTTATATGTTATTAAAACCCTTAGTTTCTAATTTATTTTAAGAAATTCTCTAATCCTATCTGGAATTTTGAATAAAATTCCTGGAAAATCCGAGAATTTTCAGGGAATTCTTTTACAAAATTTGAGTACCCACCCTGTAATTGTGACTACGACAAAAATTATGACTAGGAAATGCATTGTTTTAATCCATCTAAATTCAAAAAATATATTTTTTTTATTTAGATGAATAATTCATGTTCCATTTTCACGAAAAACTGTTTTTGAATTTAATTAGATTGAAAAAACCATTTCCCCTAGAATTTTGAATTAACCAATATTCACAATTTACTTTTTAAAGCTGATTTTTTTTTCTTATTGAACGGCATAAAAAATGTGATTCATGCAATTCCTATAAATGAGTACAAAGACATTTTGGGCATTGAAATGAATTTCAGATTTTATAAGACGACGAGGATAACGCGCCGAAAATATGCGATACGGCTGTATATCGATTCATAGGTCAAAAGTATAATACTAATACGCGGCGTCATACATGCAAACACGCGCAGTCGAAGGTATCATATGGCGAGCTCGTGGCCGCTTATTATCGTTGTCATTATCGTCGGCGCGTTTTCAGCGAGAAAGTAGTTTCGCCTGATCGCGCAATCTGGAGCGCACAAAACCGCGGCAAACCGGTTGTTGTGGCGCGCTGATATCGAGAGACATGATATCGCGGCCTGACTAGCTGTTACATGCAGCCATTATAGCTGTATTAGCTGTATGAGCTAAGTCATAATAAACAACAAATGCATTATCTGTAATCTACGTAGAATTACTATTAATACAATCTTTCAAATATATACCGACATATCGTGATATCAATGACGATGGATTCAATTTTGATAAAATATTCTATTCCGATAGTTTGTCAAATAAAAAATACTTTCGCATCCTCTCGATCTCTGAAAAATTTCCGAGCCCAGTAAACGCGAAAAGATTAAAATTTTTTAATTGGTGAATTGAAATTGATTGGCCGTGAAAATTAATGCATTTCTATTTCATAATACGGATATAATATAATATTTTTAATATAATATTATTATATTATATTGTGGCTAGGACAAAAATTGTGACCAGGAAATGCATTGTTAAATCCAAAACATCTTTTGTGGATTTAGATGAATAACATTCATGGTCCATTTTCACGGAAAACTTTTTTGAATTTATTAGATTAAAAAAACAGCATTTCTCTTATCTTTTGAATTAACCATGCATGTATTCACGATTCACTTTTTAAAGCTGAATTTGTTTTATTGAATGGCATAGAAAATGTGATTCATGCAATTCCTATAAATAAATACAAAGGCATTGGGCATTGAAATGGATTCAAATTTTTAGAAGTACGCATTTGCGAATGTTGAAATGAATTTTTAAAAAATCTATTTTAATTCATTCTTGTTTGCTGGGAAGAGAATCGAAAACACGTGGCGATCGAAGTAAGAGGATTAAAATCGATTGGCCGTGAAAATAAATACATTTCTATTTCATAATACGGATATAATATAATATTTTTAATATAATATTATTATATTATATTAATTGTGACTAGAAAATTGCATTGTTTCAATATATATCCAACAAATATTTGTTTTGGATTTAGATAAATAACATTCATGGTCCATTTTCACGAAAAACTTTTTTGAATTTATTAGATTAAAAAAACTGCATTTCTCCTATCTTTTGAATTAACCATGCAGTATTCACGATTCACTTTTTAAAGCTGAATTTTATTTATTGAATGGCATAGAAAATGTGATTCATGCAATTCTTATAAATAAATACAAAGGCATTGGGCATTGAAATGGATTCAAATTTTCAGAAGTACGCATTTGCGAATGTTGAAATGAATTTTTAAAAAATCTATTTTAATTCATTCTCGTTTACTGGGAAGAGAATCGAAAACACGTGGCGCTCGAAGTAAGAGGATTGAAATCGATTGGCCGTGAAAATGAATGCATTTCTATTTCATAATACGGATATAATATAATATTTTTAATATAATATTATTATATTATATTAATTGTGACTAGGACAAAAATTGTGACTAGAAAATTGCATTGTTTTAATCCATCTAAATCCAACAGATATTTGTTTTAAATTTAGATGAATAACATTCATGATTCATTTTCACGAAAAACTTTTTTTGAATTTATTAGATTGAAAAAACAGCATTTCTCCTATCTAGAATTTTGAATTAACCAGTATTCACGATTCACTTTTTAAAGCTGAGTTTGTTTTATTGAATGGCATAGAAAATGTGATTTATACAATTCCTATAAATAAATACAAAGGCATTGAAATGGATTCAGATTTTCAAAAGTACGCATTTGCGAACGTTGAAATGAATTTTTAAAAAATCTATATATAATTTTAATAATTTTAATTCTATAATATTTGATAATATATATTTTTAAATAATATTTTAATTCTATAATATTCCATAATAATTTGAATTCATTCTCGTTCACTGGCAAGAGAATCGAGAACACGTGGCGCGATCGAAGTAAGAACTCACCAGCTTATAGCACTCGCTCCTCTGTGCCTGGGCAATAAGGACGGATGGTAACATATGCTACGGTGACGGGGATGATTAATAACCTCCATAGGGATGTACTGGCTGCAGAAGGGTAGAATGTTAAGGTCCACCTCGATGCCCTTGTACAGCTCCAGGATTTCCGGCAAGGTCATTCCCTTGCTCCTCCAGGCCTTGATCTTGAAGACCGGCGTGTTGTCGGCCTTGGCAGTGGTAGCTGCGGTCGAGAAGCGGCACGGATAACGAAAAGCGATAATGCAAATCGCGGGATTATCCATTGGAATGTCCGCAATTTTTCAGGTATTTTTTTTTTTTTATCAGAATCACATAAGGTCTCGAAGAGCGATTAAAAATTAAAACACAGTACGCGAATGATCCCGATATATTCATTTTACAATCGATCGTAAGGATCGATTTGAAGGATTCGCAATACGATCGATATTTTTAATGAAAGCCCTCGTACCTAGAGGATCCTCGCGGTTTCCCTTATCCGGAATCGTGAACACTCCGGTCACCTGATGTCCATTCTGTCGTAAAAGTTTGTAGACTTCCGCCGCGAACGGACTCTGTCCGATGATAGCTACCTTGAGTTGCGCCATCGTCGACTGCAATTATCGAAATATTCTTTATCAATCTGAAATCTCTATATGTTACTTTTACCAGTGGGACTCCGTTTATTCGCTCACTTTATACGCGCGAACGAGGGGAAGGCCAGGTCAGTGTATCACCGATCCTGATGTCAATTTTTTTTTACGAAACTAGAGGCAAAATAAAGATACAGACCGATCCTGATGTCAATTTTTTTTTACGAAACTAGAGGCAAAATAAAGATACAGTGTCCGAGCGTTTGATTGAATGGGCCTTAGTTTTCGAGTAAGAATTTTCGAAAAATAAATTTTTAAATAATAATATTCAATATTTAATAATAAAAAACGATTTATTTTTTTTATTCAATATTGATTATTATTATTTAAAAATTTATTTTTCGAAAATTCTTACTCGAAAACTAAGGTCCATTTAATCAAACGCTCGTACACCATATCTTTATTTTGCCTACTAGTTTCACACAAAAAATTGAGATCAGGATTCGTGCACTAACCTGGCCTTCCCCTTGTCAGTTCTAAATATAATACGAACTTACAGTTGGCACGTAGGTGCAATTATAGTTTTCTGAACGTCAACTGTTATTAACGGAGCTGATAACTCACAATTAGTTGATTGTGAAACTCTATTATCTGCAGAACTATTTCGATTACAAAAATTGTCCTGTCCTCCGAACTACTAACTATAGTGTGTCCGATGAATAATATATCCAATATTCGAATAAATGAATAAATAATGAATATGAATACGAGTATAAATATCTTTTTTTTTTATATTCATGGAAAATTGAATAAATATTTTTTGTGCAATTTAAATGAATATATTTATGAATATGATTACGAATATTTTCGAATTCGCATTCACCTCCACTCTACACACTAAAATTCTGCCTTCGAGCTTGGTTTAAGTTTAAGAAACACACGATAACACCGAGAAGAAAATGAGAACTATTGTCAATACTTTTATTTGGAGATTCTGAGGAATCTTTTAATTAAATCTGTTAATTAAACAATACATTTTATTCAGCATCCACGATGCTAAAGCACTTAAAATACCTTATGAAATTAACATTATTGTAATCCGTACAAAATTGCAGTGTTCGATTTTACTGTATTTTTTTGGTTTGCAAAAATATAGAGAATAAAAATTATATATTAAAAAGAATTATATTAATTCTTTCAAATCGGTGGTTAATTCTTTCAATTCGGGGGTTAATTCTTTCAAATCGGTTATATTCAAATAATAATAATAAATTTTTAAGAAAAAATGATGACCAAGGAACAAATCAACGAACTAAATAATATGAACTCCGACGAATTATTTACCAAAAAATGAGAGAATTGATTTAATAAAAATGTTTGATTCTACAATGTAAGTATTTTGAATATCACAAGCTACAAAAACCAATATACATTTTTAATTTTTTTTAAATATTATATGGTATTTAAATATGATGTAACGCAAATGTCTAACGCAAAGTGATTCTATCATTTTCTTATTAAGGAGAAAATAAAAGATTATTGGCTTAGGAATTAAAATTACTGTTTAAAAAAATGTAGATTTAAAATTTTTGTATTATTTAAATATATTTTTTGAAAATATTTTACTTTTATATTTCTAATTTAAGAAATATTTATATTTTCAAATGCTTATTGGCGCGCGCGTAGCGCGCGCTTATAATGTTGTAGTATATTATAAAAAGAATTATTGTTGCGAATAAAAGACTTTTAAATAAAAAATTTCTTTTCTAAAAATTTTTTCAAAATTTGTAAGTTTTCTTTATCAAATCTGGATATTAATAACGATATATAAAATCTATTTTTCATTTTCTTTTTTACTTTACATTTTGTATGAATAAATATGAATAAATCATAAAATAATCATAAAATAGACACGAATAAATATTCTTAAAAGCCCACAAGTTTGAATAAATATTTGAATGAATATTTTCTTAATGTGAAAATTTTGAATGAATATATAAATTGTAGTTCAATTACGAATTTTTTGTATTCATCGGACACACTATCTCCGACACGAATAAATGGAGTCTTACTGTACTCTCCAAATTTTCATTGAAAATTATATCGAGCTTTTAAATGAGATAAATAATGAGAAATATCACCGCTGACACCGAATGCACTTTTATACACTCTATTATTAATGGATTGCATATAACTTATTACACCATTATATAATCTATTGGAATAGTTTATTGATTTATGTTATTTGGCCTATGTTATAGAGAAAAATTGTTCTTTGTCAGGTATTTTTCAACAGTAAGCCCAATAAACGAGAATGGATTAAAATAGATTGAAAAAGATACATATCAATGTTCGCGAATGCATACTTCTTAAAATATGAATCCATTTCAATAGCCTTTATATTTCAATGCCTTTATATTTATTTATAGAAATTGCATAAAGCACATTTTCTATATACCATTCAATCTCAAAGTGAGTTTAGTTTTAAAAAGAAAAAGTGTGAATATTGTTTATTCAAAATTCTAAATAGGAAGTTTTTTCAATTTAATTAAATTCAAAAAAAATTTTTGTGAATAGGAAATGCATTGTTTCAATCCATATAAATACAAAAAATATTCTATTCTATTCTATTCGTATTATGAAATAGAAATGCATTCATTTCCACGAAGGCCAATCCGTGGATTAAAAAATTGCAATCCATTTTATCTATTTCCGTTTACTGGGAATGCGCGCGTTAATACCGAACGTTTTACTTCAATCTTAAGTACATTAATTAAATAATATTCAATCTACGTACCTTATAGCTAAGGTTTAGCCTCTCTTTCCTGTAGCAGTTTTTAAGCAAGCTGTAAATATACAGAATACATCACCGAAGCCCCAATTATCATTATTATGCGTACTCCGCCACCATTATCGCGTGCACATATAAGAGTGCGATATTATTAATTAGTGTACATAAAAATTAACACAGTAAATATCGTGAAAGCCACTTATCAAAATTAAATAAACGAAAAGCCTACATCCTCATTATGGTAAAAGAACAGAACTGCTTTTATCGGAACTAATAACAGAACTGCTATTATTGAACCATATTCAGTTATCGGAGCTGTCTTTTTGTAAACCAATCAACATTACGAGACGCATCCCCAATGAAGCTGATTGGCATTTTAACTTCAATGAACTCAATAATATAAATATATAGTATAACAAATATTATATGCAAGGCTATAACAATGTTACATTATAGAGTACAAAATTATAATATTAATGTAATTGTTAATAGTTAGTGTTTACTGAGTATCAGATTCCGGTAAAAAATTTTTTATATAAGAACATATATAAATAAAAAAAATAATACTAATAAAAAAAACAAAAATTGAAAAAGTAATTTGCGTATTGTTTCTTTTCATAAAAAATCAAGTTGAAGAAAAAACTGCTCATATATAATTTATATATACGTATATAATATATATAATTATGTATGGATAATCTTATCTTATTTGTTGTATTGATTTTGAATTTGTATTCGCATGAACGTTTTTTTTACGTTTTTAAATAAATTTTAATTTTCAACTTTTAATTAGTGTTTATATATTTATACATGTTCTTATATGAAACATTTCTTATATGAAACCAGGATAAAAGATAATTAAATATATAATTATATATATATGTGTAATATATACATATATATTACACACACAAACGCACACATAAATATACTAATTGCATAAATAATTGCACATATGATTATATCGCTTAATTATCAGTGGACCTGTGTAACTTTTTCGTATTTTTTATGTGACATACGTTGTACATTACGTTTTGTGTTAAATTTAATGTGATCGTTATGATATTTAACACACACGTGTTGGGAGCCCTTGTGAAAAAATATTGGATTAATGAGAAAATTATTGGAATATTTATAGTATATAATATTGGATTTGAATAGTTTTCTAACGATTTTCAATAGGTTTTTCATAATCTAATAGTATTTTTCCATAAGGAAGAAGCATTTTGTTTTAAGCTACGACAAAATAATGTAAGAAAGAAATTTATATCTATTCTTCTCTTTCTCTCTCTCTCTTTCTCCCGAATTTCAATGAAACACGTTGAATTGACGACTTACGATGTCCAAGACGAAGTTGCGCCGCCAGATGAGATTCCTGAGGCCCAGCATCGGTTGTAGGATCGCAAGTAGTATCGCGAGATATGTCCACGTCGCGCCTTCACTTTCCTCACTGATTGAAACTTTCAGTGAAACTGTGCGACGATCGCAATCAGTTCCTTGCGTGGACTGCAAGTGCCCGGGTAAAAGCAGTTACGTTTATATAATGTGGACGATATCTCCATATCGGCTATAAACGAGGGTCAAGACCGAGAGCCACCCGCTGATCCTCCTCTCTTCGAGGTATCCCCATTATCTCTGGATGCCACGAGCGATAAGTAATGTCCGAAGACATGTAACTAAGCTTTTTCTATTATAATTTCTAAATTGAATATTTATTTTAAAAATTTAGCAGTTTTTTAATTTTTTAATTAAATTATTAAATCAATTTATTAAATTCAGCAATTTCTAAATTGAATATTTAATTTAAAAATTTAGTAGTTTTTCATTATAAATCAGAATAACATATTTAAATAAATTATAACATTTATATCGAGAATCTATAAATAATTATTGTAAATCAAGTAATGATAAAACATTTCCTATACGGAAAATTTTTTTTTAGCAGTTTTTTAATTTTTAAATTAAATTATTAAATCAATTTATTAAATTCAGCAATTTCTAAATTGAATATTTAATTTAAAAATTTAGCAGTTTTTCATTATAAATCAGAATAACATATCTAAATAAATTATAACATTTATATCGAAAATCTATAAATAATTATTGTAAATCAAGTAATGATAAAACATATCCTACACAGAAAAATTTTTTTTATCAGTTTTTTAAATTTTTAAATTAAATTATTATATCAGTTTATTTAATTCAGCAATTTCTAAATTGAATATTTAATAAGAAAATTTAGCAGTTTTTCATTATAAATCAGAATAACATAACTAAATAAAGTATAACATTTATATCGAGAATCTATAAATAATTATTGTAAATCAAGTAATGATAAAGCATACCCTACACGGAGAATTTTTTTTTAATTTACCCTGCAAATCATGTTAATTGTGGGATACTATAATATTTAGGTAAATTTTACTGTGCACTACAATAAATTTTACAGTAGTAAAATACAGTAAAATTTATTGTAATGCACAGTAAAATTTGCCTAAATACTATATTGTCCCACAATTAACATGATTTGCAGGGTAAATTAAAAAAAAAATTCTCTCCGTGTATTCTCTAAAATTTAGATTATTTTTGTAATGGTATTAATTATTAAATAATAAACTTGTAAAGAATAAAAAACAAAATACTAAGTTTTCTTTTCTATTCTGTTAATAATACGGGATATAATATTTTAAAAAGTATTCGACCGAAAAATACAAAATCTTATATTTCTTTCTTCTTGCTAGATCGATCTCAATCTAAAATGAATTTGCAAGAAATAAATTTGCAGCGTAAGTCTTTTTCTTGGTCAAAATACCGATACTGAGTCAAGTTTGTTCACGTCAAACGTAAATCGGAAAATTGACCGAGGAGATTTTTTCCATGACGCCGCAATGACTTTCTAATCGGAGCGAGACGCGAGTGCGAACCGGCTCGCTCCGGTTAAAAGGAAAGATTCGCCGGTTTCGAGATCGTTAGGTCACAAGGAGGTAAAAAGTCTCGCCGATAAACGAGCATTTATGTTTACACTGGCAACTCCGAACCACCGCGAACCGGTTTCGGGTCACTCGATCTCCACGGGTGACGATCTTTATCACGCAGGATCATGCGAGCGTAAAATGCGTATTTAGCATTTATATCAGATTCACGCATCCGTAATTCTACGAAGACGAGATCGGTCATCGCGCTGTGTAACCCTGTTATATAAGGATCGTCTCTAACAAACTCGTTCTCGTTCCATGAAGCGCCGTTTTACACACGTATACATTATACACGTCCGAAAAGAATCGTATTTCCTTTCGGATAAGCGGATAAAGCCGCGAATACATTTTCTCGCCGGGTGAACGCTTCTCGGGACCACTTCTTAAATAACGTCCTCTTTGCAACTACCAAACATCTGTATTTGCTTATGAATTTTACGTTGCTTCCAAAATGAATTCCTTAATTAAAATATAACGCGAAGACGTAACAAGATGATAAAAATATTTTCTATACAGAAATTTATACATCAAAGAATGCTATAGAGTTTTCTCCAATTATAGAAATAATAAATAATCTTTATCAACAATCTATACTTTTTTTTTAAGTTTAAGGCCTTTACAATCAAGAGACACGGTAGTGTCTCATGCCAAGTATGTTAAAATATAGCGTGAAGACGTAACAAGATAATAAAAATATTTTTTATACAGAAATTTATACATCAAAGAATGCTATAGTTTTCTCCAATTATAGAAATAACAAATAATCTTTATCAACAACCTATACTTTTTTTTAAGTTTAAGGCCTTTATAATCAAGAGACACGGTAGTGTCTCATGCCAAGTATGTTAAAATATTTATAACACGAAGACGTAACAAGATGACAAAAATATTTTTTATACAGAATTTATATATTAAAGAGTGCTATAGTTTTCTCCAATTATAGAAATAATAAATAATCTTCATCAACAATTTATACTTTTTTTTAACTTTAAGCGCTTTGTAATTAAAAGACAAAATAGTGTCTCACGCCAAACATGTTAAAATATAACGCGAAGACGTAACAAGATGATAAAAATATTTTCTATACAGAAATTTATATGTATATTAAAGAAGGCTATAATTTTCTCCAATTATAGAAATAACGAATAATCTTTATCAACAACCTATACTTTTTTTTAAGTTTAAGGCCTTTATAATCAAGAGACACGGTAGTGTCTCATGCCAAGTATGTTAAAATATTTATAACACGAAGACGTAACAAGATGACAAAAATATTTTTTATACAGAATTTATATATTAAAGAGTGCTATAGTTTTCTCCAATTATAGAAATAATAAATAATCTTTATCAACAATTTATACTTTTTTTAACTTTAAGCGCTTTGTAATTAAAA
>NW_012027101.1:27109-29151 GCF_000956235.1 Wasmannia auropunctata | reverse complement strand
TATATATATATATATACACATATATACTACATTTAGATTGTGTGTGCATATACTTAACGCTATCGAGGGAAACTATTTCGTAAAACAAACTATTGCGTATTATAGATTAATGTAAGATTATATTATATATCTATGATACAACATATACAATTTTCATATTTAAGTTGATTCCCGTTGGGACTATTTTTCACTTAGCTAATCACTCTCCATGTACGATTTTATTCGAACTCAATCTTCGATTTTTCTCAGAAAAAGTGTCTTTGTTCGATTGAACATAAAACGCATCCGTAAACTAACTAGTAGCACTTCGTTTGACTATATATACACGCGATATAAAGATCGAGGGTGCTCGAGTATGTTAATCTGTTGATTTGTATTTCCCAAAAGGAAAGCGGCTTATCTGATATCTGATAATTCGTACAATTAAAAAATCTTTTTGTCGCGATTGGCATAGCATTGTGTAATTTTCCAAAATTCCTTCGCGAAAGAACTTCACTACATTTATACAAACAAAAGAAAATTCGCTTCTGATGACAAAGCGATTTTTCTTCGACCAACGTCCAACGCGTAACAATTCAAGGTGACAATTTCAAATTCTTCGGATCGCATCCAGGCGATAAATCGAAAAATACGAAAAATTCACAAGTCGAACGCTCAATAGCGTGGTACTTTGAATTCGGACGCGCCGTCGATCGCCGTCGTCGGTTTCCTCTTGTTCATAATATTCTGGATCTTCTGCCACTCGCGATCGAGTTCCGCCTTCTCGTTCTTCTCCTTGTTGTACTTCCTGGTGCGCCTGCCGTCGGCCATCTTCACGCCGTACTGAAAGGCCGCCTTGGGCAGCGCCTCCTTGTTGTTCATGTACTCGCTGTACTCCTCGGGCGTGTCGAAGTCCCAGCGACCTATCGGGCCCTTCTTGTTGCCCAGATCCATCTTCGTGTAATCCACCTCGTCGTCCGAATCGTCGATCGCGTCCTGCATCTCGTCCAGGCCCGGATAACACTCGGCGTATCCCTCCGGCTCGGCCGCGAGTTTGTTCAGCAACGCGCCCTTCTTCGGCGCGTTGCCGTCCGCGCCGCCGCCGCCGGCGGCAGCGGCGGCGGCGGCGGCGACGGCGGCGGCTGCGGCGACGGCGGCCACCGCGTTCGGCTGCAAGGCGCTCGGCAATTGCGGCGCGTTCGCCTTGTCGTCGGTGTCCAGATTCGATTCGGGCTTGTCGAAGTACAAGCCCTTCTTCTTCTCGCGCGTCTGCCCGTCCCTGCCCTTGCCCGTCACCGTCGCCGGCACGTAGTCGCCAATGTCGCCGTAAATGCTCTCGTCGGCGACGGGCGGCCGCGGCTGGATGTCGATGTCGTTCAGCTCGTCGCCGCGACCGCCGCCGCCGCCGCCGCCACCGCCGCGTCCGTCCTTCAGCTTCTTGCCCTTCTTGCTGTGGCGGCTACCCTGGCGCAGGTACGACAGTATCTGCGCCAGCTTGTTGATCACGATATCGTTGGTCGTGAGAGTCGGCGTGTTGTCGATCGTCGGCACGTCTGCCTTGCTCCTGATCAGCGTCGTCGGTATGTCGACGTCGGCATTCTCGTCGTCCAGCTCGATCACATACGCCATGCGACCCGGCGTGAACAGTTCGTTCCTCTCGATTTGCTTCGACTTCATGGTCATGACGGTCTTGTACACGTTCCGGCCGATCTTCGTCTTGAACTGCATCTCGTCGTCCTTCTTCTCCAGTGGCGGCGGTGGCAGTTCCTTCTTCGACTTCTCCTTCGGCTTCACCAGTTTCTCCAACTCCTGCTCTTGCTCGTGCTCCTTCGCTTCAATTTCGCTACGTACCTGGAGAATAGAGCATCAATTAGAAAAATATGTACTGACAAGGGAACCTCGCGAAGTGTCAAATTCTAATTTTAATGGAACTTGGTACACTTTGAGGTCACATAAATAAATGAATTTAGAAGTTATCAGTTGATGCTAAAAAACGGTTTAAAGGGATGAACCAACCCCTTATATGTAAATTAATTCTTTTTTCTTTCGTTATATCTCAAAAA
>NW_012027101.1:18473-27089 GCF_000956235.1 Wasmannia auropunctata | reverse complement strand
ACAAAAGAAAAAGAATTTAATTTACATATAGGGGGTGGTTTCATCCCTTTAAACCGTTTTTTAGCATCAACTGATAATTTCTAAATTCATCTATTTATGTGACCTCAAAGTGTACCAAGTTTCATTAAAATCAGAATTTGACACTTCGCGAAGTTCCCTTGTGAGTGTGAGTTAAAGTAAAGTTTAGGACTGGCAAAGTCGTCATCTGTATCTTGTATATTCAAAGAGTGACCCAAAAAAATCGCCCGTTTTTTAGGCCCTCGCTTTTGAGACTGAACTGTGTGCCAAACCTTATAATGATACCTTACAATGAGACATTAATTATAGAGAACTTTCAAGTTGAGGTGACACTTGTTTTCAGAGCTGGAGGAGGGGGGAGGGATGAAATCAAAGTTCTTAGTTCATTATGGAATTATCACAGATCTGGTATTTTAAGAAAGTTGATCGCAGTTTTACATAATGACGCTCGTTTTGGGTGTAAAAAAAATTTAGTTTTCGCGTGAAGAAAAGTAACAAGTCAGACTCCCCTCCAGCTGTGATAACAATTGTCACCTCAACCTGGAAACGTCTCTGTGATTAATATCTCATTATTTAAGATACCATTTGGCACACAGTCCAGTCTCAAAATCGAGGGCCCAAAAAAATGGGTGAAAAAAACCACTTTTTCGAGTCATTCTTTGTCTACTCAGATTTTTAATGATTTTACTTGAAATAATTTACTTTGTTTCTCGATATACATTGCAATAAAATTCCTGCAATCTAATCCCTTCCTCCTTTTGCCAAGGCTTCGACAAAGGAATGAAATAACAGGCTTAACAAATCCCGAAAGCATTATACCTTCTGCAGAAGAGCGTAATCCAATCCCTTGACCAAGTGAGTGTGCTCCATGTCGCCGCCCAAGAATTTCGACTGCTGAATCATCTGTCTCCTGCGCTCCGCCGCGTCCATGCCGGACTTCAGATCCGGCGCGACAGCGCGGTAGGCGCTGGCGCTGTTCATGGGATCCTCCGCCTGGTAGTCCTGATTGGTGCCGTCCCTGCGCTCCCTCGCGCGATCCCTGTACTTCTCCGCGAGCTCGGCCATCTTATCCTCCTCCTGCTTCTTCAGCTTGGCGTAAAAGCTCTTCTTCTTCCTCCGCAGCTCCGCCCGGCTGCCCCCGCTGACCTGGGGCGTCTGGGCGGTCTTGGCGCTGGCATCCCTGGCTGTACCCGGCACGGAGGCCGGGGTGGCCGAGGGCACCGATGCCCTCGGCGTCATCAGGAGCTTCCGGAAATCGTCGTTCGTCAAGCGAACCGACATACCCATCTCTTCCTCCGTTTCTGGCATCTTGGCTGACTCTTTTTCCTGTTTTTTTTTGGAGGTTATGTTCCCCGGTTGGGAAACCTACGTGCCTTCAACCCAGTCCTCAGGGTTCTATGACGCTTCTCTTTTTTCCTGTGCCAAAAGCAAGGTTATGATCGGTCAAATTCTAGAAACAAGAAAATACGACTCTAAATAATAAACTTTTCTCTAAAAAGTAAAACGTTTACCTTTAATGTTGTTAAAAACTTAAAAAGTAAAACAATCTCAGCTGTACAATAATTAGAAACGTCAACCATGTATGTATCGAGGATCAGTAATCAGTATGTATATTATTTTAACTATTTACGGATGAATTATTTCAGAGACATCTTGCGGCGAAAGCTCAAAACTCTCGGACGCAGAGTCGTCAATGTAGAGTGCCACTCTATTTTAATTGAAGTATTTCGAAAACTGATTCACAAAAAATATTTCATACTGTGTGAGTCATCATGGCTGCGTTCCGCAAAGCGCATCATGCGCATGATGTATCATGGTATCCTTGTTGTTCACCAAATGTTAAACAAAGATAAAAAGATAAATCTTGCGCATGATGCGCTTTGCGGAACGCAACCATCATGTCTCATGTCTTTTTTGTTTTTGTCAACCTTAAAGCACGTGCATACGTAGGCGGTAGGATTTTCAAGAGGAGAATTTCGAGGGACACGAACCACCAGTCGCGGGTGACAATCCAAAAGTAAGAGCGAATTCACACCTTCACAGAAAAGCAAGAAACCAATCAGAACTCGCGCTGGTAATCGACAGTGGGGTGCGTTTCCATTGATTTTCAGTGCAGTATTAGTCGCCATATTGTTTTACTGGACAAGCGTTCCTTTTTTTCAATAAAAAAGTTTCAGTAAAAAAACATAACCTATAGAATATTCATAACTTCCAAATAGTGTTCAAATCCTAGGTTAGGTTTTTAATGAAAATTTCAAACTAAAACTTTCAATTGTTGCCATTGATTTTCAGTATAGCATTAGTTGCCATGTTGTTTTACTGGACAAGCGTTCTCTTTCTCCAGTAAAAAAGTTTCAGTAAAAAAAACAACCTATAGAATATCTATAACCTCCAAATCGTGTCCAAATCCTAGGTTATGTTTTTACTAAAAAAAATCTCAGACTGAAACTTCAGTAGTTTTCATTGATTTTCAGTGCAGTATTAGTCGCCATGTTGTTTTACTGGACAAGCGTTCCCTTTCTCCAATAAAAAAGTTTTAGTAAAAACATAACCTATAAGATATCCATAACCTCCAAATCGTGTCCAAATCTTAGGTTATGTTTTTACTGAAAATTTCAGACTGAAACTTTCAGTAGGTTTAGTTCGTTCAGTAAAAACATAACACCTAGAATTTGGTCACAGTTTGAAGGTTATGGATATTCTAGGTTATGTTTTTACCGAAACTTTTTTACTGGAGAAAGGGAACGCTTGTCCAGTAAAACAACATGGCGACTAAGAGCGAATTCACACCTTGACAGAAAAGCGGAAAACAGAAAAGCAGAAGCCAATCAGAACTCGCGTTGGTAGTCAATAGTTTTTGCTTTTTGCTTTTCTTGCTACCAGTGCGAGTTCTGATTGGCTTCTGCTTTTCTGTTTTCCGCTTTTCTGTCAAGATGTGAATTCGCGGGAGCGTCCCGTTTGACCACGTCCCGATTGACCACAGCCGCTCACAGCGGCCGGTGCCTAGAGATTTTCCACTGTTCAAGCGCTGTGAGTGGCTGGTGGTCAATCGGGACGTGGTCAATCGGGTATCACCCAAATTCGCCCTTATATTGAAAATTAATGGAATCGCACCCAGTTTCTATTTTTCTGCTTTTTTTCTTGCTATCAGCTCGAGCTCTCTGATTGGCTTTTGCTTTTCTGTCAAGATGTCAATTCTCCCTTAAGAGGATCCTAAACCCTAGATCAAACTTCAAAAATCCGTTGTTTTACCGACAATTTGTGAGTATGTATGCGTGCGATATTGATGTAGTAGTGTGTAGTGATGTGTCATGTTTATTACCACATCAATATATCTCACGCATACGTATACACAAATTTGTCGGTTACCAATATATCTTTATTTAGGCTTCTATACTTAATTCTAACGACTCACATATATTCATATCTTTTTTGTACATCTGGCTCTGCTTTCATTTCGAGCATATAACCTGCCTAACTTTTCCACGAAGTAAACGTTTGGGTAAATTGATAGCATTAGTCGCCATGTTGAGGTTAAAATAGATAACGAAATCTGTAATTATTTCATTTTTCCCCGTTTTTGGTACAAAATACATCAGAGCCAGATACATTAGCATATGTGTGTTTTAATCGTGGAAAAGGAAATTTTATTCTATGCGATTAATATGAATTATGAAGTAATTCATAACCAACAAAAATAGTATTTTTGTCGGTAAAACAGACGACTATAGACATCCTCTCAACCCTTTCAAGCATGGTGGCATTGTGAAATGCCATTTTTTCCATAACTATTTTCTGAATAATTGAAATAGTTTTCATTCAATTTTCGAACTTTTTTTTGTGTTTTGGTGCAGTTATACATTCAAGAATAAGAATCGATGCTCAATAATTCGAAATCATGGGTGACTTTGTTTATACAAATAAACAAACGTTGAAAAATAGCAATTTTTCTGGAAAAAATTCATTATCTCCGAAAGTTCTCAGAGTTTCCACGCAAAGATCTTCTCTCAAAAGTTTTTGGGGTCGCTGATTACGAATCCGTGGCCAGATTTCTAAAATTCAAAATGGCGGATCCAATATGGCGGACCCAATTCGAAAAACGATGCAAATTTTATGAAAATGTATATCTGGGGGTTCTCGGAGTCGCTGATTACGAATCCATGGCCAGATTTCTAAAATTCAAAATGGCGGATCCAATATGGCGGACTCAAATTCGAAAAACAATGCAAATTTTATAAAAATGTATATCTGGGGGTTCTCGGAGTCGCTGATTACGAATCCATGGCCAGATTTCTAAAATTCAAAATGGCGGATCTAATATGGCGGACCCGAATATACGTTTTCATAAAATTTGCATCGTCTTTCGAATTCGGATCCGCCATGTTGAATTCACCATGTTGAATCCGCCATTTTGAATTTCTAAATTTTGACCTCAGATTCGTAATCAGCAGCCTCGAGAACACTCGAGTACCAATTTTCAGGTCAATCGTAGGTAAGGAAAAATGTATGCCTGAAAGGGTTAACGATCGTTGCGGCTCCCGTCCGCCGCGCGCGCTGGCGTCGCTATTCCGCATCCCCGCGCCTCGCGAGAGAGGTGCATTGAGAGTCGAGCTTAAAAAAATTGCAAATTCTCATTACCCGTGGAAAGCCATGACATCGGAAAATATTATCGTGCACGCAGCAGCGGAGAAATGAGGCGAGCCGCGTCGTGACGTCTCGTGGGACCACTCGCGCGCACGACTCCGCTCCACCAGCCTCGCTGGAGGTTAACTCCCGCCGGGGACACACCTGCGTGATCCAAATGGTTACGGGCCCGCGTCGTTATAACCTGCGCCGCGTATGCGATCCCTACATCAGCTGATGAGCTCGATGTAACTGCGCGTAACACACGGACAGTGCCGGATCTCTTCGAGCACGTCTCGCAAATCCCGATCAGGATTCATCGGACATAGGAAAACGTGGCCGCGATGGCAGACCTCGCCTTGGGGGAGCTCAGCGGCGATCAGACCGAGAAAGTGCTACAATTTCAGGTATCCTGCCCTTTGTCTCGTTCCTTAATCTTAAGGTCACATTACGCGCGCGATTTATCTCTCTGTAATCGTGCGATATTCATCGCGAATGACGGTAACCACGTAATTGAAACCATCCGCAGGACCTCACCGGCATCGAGGATCTCTCGGTATGCAGGGACGTTTTGCAGAGGCACAATTGGAACTTGGAGGTGGCGGTTCAGGTATTCCATTTCTCTCCTCTACACGTTACGTGCTTCTCTCGATTTGTTCTCGCGGCGTTTTCACGACGTACTCCTTTCGCAAAAACATATTGAGCCGAAATGAGTAACCGAATAACGGTTACATCCCGTCTCTCTCTCTATTTGTGACAGGCAGCGTATTTATTTATCGTCGAATAATTTTCTATACTTATCGGTCAAGACAGACGCCTTAGCTTCGTTTCCACCAATGTAGATTAACCTTAATTCTCGGTTTAACTTATTTTGTATCTTTTTCCAGTTCTAGAAATTAGAGAAAGATAAACGGTGAATTAAACCGAGATTAAAATTAATCTACATTGGTAGAAATGGACATTGGTAAGCGCCGAAGGCGGACGAGGCTCCGTAGAATTTGTATCACTCAAACCTGCCGTCTGTGTTTGCAGGAGCAATTAAATTTGTACGAAGGCAGACCATCCATGTACGCACAAGACTCGCGTGCCCGCCCACCGCAGGTCGTAGATGACAGTAGTTCGAGAATTTATTTTAGTTACCCTGGAAGCTCCGGCGGTAGCGGCGGTCTCTTATCCTATATCTTTTCCATGTGTTATAATCTAGTGAGCAGTATCCTGCAGCTACTTTTTGCAATATTTAAGAGAAACGTTAGACCTGGTGAGTAGTGCCTGGCATACAATAGTAAACAGTCTGTTTTGTTTCGAGTCAATTCCTTGAGAATCAATTAAAAAAAACGTTTGCACAGGATATTCTGTGAATGTACACAAAATTAATTTTTTTGAAAAGTAAATCTTTCTACGCTATTTACATTCAAATCTTACAAGAATAATCTACTGATTGTAAATTGATTAAGATTAATTTTGACAGTTATTGTATTATCTTTGCGATCGCATTACAATAATAAACAGTCTATTTTATTTCGAGTCAATTCCTTAAGAATCAATAAAAAAACTTTTAAGGATATTTTATAAATGTACACAAAATAATTTTTTTTAAAAGTAAATCTTTCTGTGCTATTTAGATTCAAATCTTACAAGATAATAATCTATCGATTGCAAATTAATTTTGAAAATTTTTTTCAAATTAATTTTGACAGTTATTGTTTTATCTTTGCGATTGCATTACAATAATAAACAGTCTATTTGATTTTGAGTCAATTCCTTAAGAATCAATTTAAAAAACGTTTATTTTAAGGATATTTTATTTATAAATGTACACAAAATAATTTTTTTGAAAAGTAAATCTTTCTATGCTATTTAGATTCAAATCTTACACGATAATAATTTACCTATTGCAAATTGATTAAGATTAATTTTGAGTTATTGTATTATCTTTGCGATCACATTACAATAATAAACAGTCTATTTTATTTTGAGTCAATTCCTTAAGAATCAATAAAAAAACATTTATTTTATAAGGATATTTTATAAATGTACACAAAATAATTTTTTTGAAAAGTAAATCTTTCTATGCTATTTAAATTCAAATCTTACACGATAATAATCTACCGATTGCAAATTGATTAAAATTAATTTTGATAGTTATTGTATTATCTTTGCGATCAAATTACAATAATAAACAGTCTGTTTTGTTTCGAGTCAATTCCTTAAGAATCAATAAAAAAAAACGTTATTTTAAGAATATTTTATAAATGTACACAAAATAATTTTTTTGAAAAGTAAATCTTTCTATGCTATTTACATTCAAATCTTACAAGAATAATCTACTGATTGCAAATTGATTAAAATTAATTTTGACAGTTATTGTATTATCTTTGCGATCACATTACAATAATAAACAGTCTATTTTATTTTGAGTCAATTCCTTAAGAATCAATAAAAAACCGTTTATTTTAAGGATATTTTATAAATGTACACAAAATAATTTTTTTGAAAAGTAAATCTTTCTATGCTATTTAGATTCAAATCTTACAAGATAATAATCTACCGATTGCAAATTGATTAAGATAAATTTTGACAATTATTGTATTATCTTTGCGATCGTACGTGTATAGATTTACGATTCGTGCACCTAATTGAAGCAAATAAATGACCTGTTTCAAGTGTCCTCCGATCCAGTGGAAGATGTAGTCAACTTTATTAGGTCTTACGAGGAGCGTTACGGCAACACTCACCCAGTATTTTACCAGGGCTCCTATAGTCAAGCTCTTTCAGACGCGAAGCAAGAATTGAGATTTCTCTTGGTGTATTTGCACAAAGATGAGGCGCAGGAGGTTGACCAATGGTGCCGGTAAGAATTTTAGCAATTACTTATTTAACCTTCGGTTGCCACACTTGATAAAATGACCCCAGCTTTTTCTTTGGGTAATGAATTTTTTCAAAACTTTCCTTTAAGAATTTTTTTTCAATATGATGCCACTTCAATTTTAAATTCTATACAATCAGAACACATTCTACATTGTTTGAGAATTTTTGCGATCCAATTAAACTGTTAACGTTTTTAAACGGCAGCCTTTTAAAAATTGGTTTGACAAATTGACCCCAAATAAACTTGATTGAAAAAAAAAGATGTGACAACCGAGAAGGTTAATAAATAACACATATGCAAGATATTATAATATGATGAGAAACTCGGCTTTCTTCCAGAAATACATTGTGCGATCCAGAAGTGATACGTTATGTAAACACGCATACCTTGTTCTGGGCGTGTAACGTGAAATCCGGAGAGGGTTACAAAGTCGCGGAAGCGCTCAAGTCGGGTTCATATCCCTTCCTAGCACTTATCGTGCTTAAGGACAATAGAATGACAATAGTCGGTCGGTACGTAAAGGCTAATATCCGTACATGCATACTTTGAAGCAAACGTATTCAGGATGGGTACTACTGTGGGAAAACCTGGAATTCTCAGGGAATTTCATTTTTACCTTTGAAAATCATGGAATTCTCGTGGAATTTTACTGGTACTCGGGGCAATTTTTTGAATTTTACTTTTAAATTTAATTTTATCCCTTTAGAAAGTAAACGCGTGGTCCCATATCGAAGGTCCCTGATATTGAAAGTTAATTTATTTTAAAATTGACATATAGAAACTCTTCAATCTAAAAAACGATAATCCGGAAATAATAAATTAAGAGTCTAATAATGCAAAACTTGGTGCGTGAAACAATTTAATCTTCACATATGTAGTTACATCTCCATACAAAATGTAACGAAAGATTTTGTATGGAGATGTAACTATTGTACATATGAGAAGATTAAATTGTTTCACGCACCAAGTTCTACATGTTATTAAAACTCTTAGTGCCTAACTTATTTTAACCCTTTGAAGCACACATTTTTCTTTACATGGAAAACAGTTGAAATTTATTACTCGGGGGTTTTCGGGGTCGCTGATTACGTATATGACCTCAGATT
>NW_012027101.1:16039-17600 GCF_000956235.1 Wasmannia auropunctata | reverse complement strand
ACAACGCTCAACAAAAAAGCAAATTAAAGGTAAAGATTCACTCTTTTGAAAGCTGTAAACTGCATTTGCATGCGATTTTTAATTCGCGCCATGGAACTTGTCAAAGTTCGTAAAAAATTTTGAAATTCGTCGGGTCTCCTTTTCTATCCGTGTAATTCCATGAAAGATCAGTAGGATCGTTTTCTAAAGTACCGATTTGGAAAGTAGAGATTTCAAGCTGTAAAATGCTTTTTTGAACATCTCGATACAATCATTTTTGACGAAGTTACACTCTCTTGAATTTTGCCTATTTTTGAAGGGTAGAGTAAGTGATGCTTTAATTTTGTTGAGAAGTGTATTAACTCAGCAATCGGCTCGGTCAGCGAAACAATAATACACGACGAAAAGTAGAATTGTGTATGTACATTTTTTTTCCTCAGGACGTTTACCATTGGATATTCAGCCAGCCGGATTCTCCAGCGAGTTTCGAGATAACAACGAGCTATCCTAGAAGAGTTCTCTATCCTTGTAGAGACATTTTGACTCTATCGGATGCCGGTTTAACCCATCGGGAGGTCCTTCACGTTAACGATCTAGACGACTAATTACGAATAATATTTCGATATATGACATTCTTCAAGTTCTAGTATCATTCCACGGGAAAAATGATACTGTCGTGAAAGACGCTTGTCAAGAGATACAAGCTCATGCAGCATACACACACATACACATACACACGCATGGCACACGCGCACACACACATAAATATATATATATATACATATACATATATATTTGATACATTCTAGTACTTTATGTGAGGTATACTTTATCGGATGAAAAATATGATTACGCGAAATATACCAAAAGATAGGAATCAAAAGAAGGGGGAAAAAGTGTGTCTACACATGCAGCTTATTTAAATTAACAATCGGTAAATTCGACCACCGCATTTATTTAAAAAAAATGCATTTCGTATTTAGTAAAGGAAGAAATCGATAGATAGGAATATATTAAAATTTTGTGTGTGTAAAAAAAAACTCGATCTCGTATAAAAAAAAAATTGTACAACAAAACAATTTTGTTTTTATATATCTCTGACACTAAACGGTGTCAACATTAAGAAGCGCTGATATGTATATTACGGACGGGAATTTCGCGACGCTTGGATAAATATTCCACGCGCCTGGGAATTTTCTTGTAAATTTGTCCATTTATTTCTCTGCGAGACACTGAATTTGTCTAATATAATTAAATATATATAAGAGGGGGGAGGGGGAGAGCAAAGCATTTTTTAATACATGTTTATTGTGCAATCAGTTCCTTGTAATTAACAGCAGGCGCTTTCGTTTGGATACTCCCGCGGTTCCAGAATAATAAACCGATATCAAGAGAATGGTTAATAAAATTCTATGAATTCCATGTACAAATTCTGAGAAAAATTTTTTACTGACTAATCAGGAGACGCGGTAGCGTCTCCCGCCAAGTATATTTTTTCGCTACATAACAATCAGGAAATATTTTTGTACTTACAGAGACGCTACAGTGTATCCTTTACCGGACGGATAACGTTTCTATAGCA
>NW_012027101.1:11612-13985 GCF_000956235.1 Wasmannia auropunctata | reverse complement strand
TTTTAATTTTTTGTGTTTTCACTACAAAAAAATAGCTCGCCCCATTACATTTTATGTCTATTTCAATCCTGTAAAAGCGATTTTAATTCCATTCAGTATTTTCGAAGTTATCGTTCCAACTGCAATTGTCGGTAATTTTTACCTTCCAGCATCGCCTTAAATACATTTGATTGCATGGCGAAATAATTTTTTAACAAATTTAAAATGCCGAATTGATTTTTATTAGCGCGATATTTTGATGAAATAAAGATACCACGAGATGTGTATATCGCCTGTCAACGAGATACGGAATACCGCTATCAGGAAGAAACCGTCCATTGACTTGAGGCATCGACACTCTATTTCGGATGAGTTTTGGATTTCGGCGAGACTTTTGCCCTCTCCTTGGAGTACTGCGCGCGACTGTAGGCGCGCAGGGTGTTGTACACCTTGTTGTTCAGTTTCACGTCAAAACCGCCCGTGTCTCCCGTGTGAATCCCCGGTGGGAATTGCAATACGCGGCAGGCGTTGATCCTGGAAGACATCAGGATGTCGTGCTTCGTAACGATCTGAGAATCTTTTCCCATCTTTTTGTAGCCGCAGCGTGGTATCGAGGCATATTCCTTCTCTATGCTCTGGAAAAAGAAAAACAATGTATTTAACATACCTTCTAACTTGGTATTGTATGTCGATACATTGTTAATGAATTCTTATAATTAAAGCTGGTGATTTGCTTCGAAGCTTCGGCATTAAAATCTTCGAATTCTTTCAAAGCTTCAAAGTTTCGAAAAATACATTTGTGCAGATAATAAATTTATTCAGAAAATTTACAAATAATTGTAAATAAAAATTAATATATTTACGAAATTGTTCCTAAAAAATTTGAAAGTATTATAACCTAAAATATTATAATTTAATAATTAAACTTGATACATGTGTAAATAAGATAATGATCAATCCAATTTAAAAAATTCAAATTTTTAATGTATTTTTCAAAACTTTAAAGGTTCGAAGGCACCTTAAGCTTCGAAAGGTCGAAGTTAACGTCGAAGCTTTGAATATTCGAAGTAAAAGTAAAAAGTAAAAGCCCTAAGTGCAAAATTTGCATATATATAAACAGGGTTGGGAAGTAACTCGTTACTTGTAACGAAGTTACAGTTACTTTTTTTCAATAACTGTAGCTTCTTTCTTTCCATGTGTAACTTAACTGTAACTTAACTTAGATTTTTTAAGTAACTAGTAACTAATTCAATAGCTACTTTTACAGTTACTTTATATATGTCAAATCATTACTTTCAAAATTATGCAACACTTTTGCTCAATCACCTAATCATAATATTCATTGTAATTGTGCAATAAATATTTAAATGCTCATATTTAAATACGCGCATTACTTTTCCTTTTTAAATAAGATTATATAATATGTAAATGTAAATCTTTTTTTATAATGCTAATATTGTTCTATTAAAAGTAACTGAAAAGTAGCGATTCATTACTTTTTGAGTAACTATAACATGTTACTTTTCAGAGTAACTTGTAACGATAACTATAGTTACTTTTTGAGAGACAAAAACTGTAACTGTAACTAGTTACTTTTACAAAGTAACTTTCCAACCCTGTATATAAGACATCTTACGTATTTAAATTTATCATTTTGCGTCAGCACTTACGACAAAACGATCAAAGTCCCTCTTACTGTCGTCCACGTTAGGATTTGCATTATCTTCGTCCTTGGCATCGTACAAAGAACTACGGTAATTGCTATATGAGATGCTCACTGAAACAAGGAAGAACTCTGTAAATAATCGTACAGACAGAGAATTGACATATATGTCTCTTAGTTACCTTTTGAGTCACGATTGAACTTGTCCTCCGTGCGCTTCAACATCGTGTCGTACTCGCGATTAAATTGGGTCTGCAACAAATTCGCTATTACTTCGTCGTTGCCAGTGTCACTCGCGTCGTACGTCTCTCCCAGCTGATCCACCTGGTTCAATACGTTGTCCTCGTCGAAACATTTCTTCAATTCCCTGTTGATACAAAAAAAGAAGAGTGACTTCAGGCAGAGAAGTTAAAACCAGACGGACGTTTCGATTTCATGCTTTTAGCGTCAATTGGGACAACATTTCGGATTACGATATTCTTATGATATAACAAAGCCCACGTCTGTCGAGTGTGTATTTTGTTAAAAGAAAACCAAGGGGGGTCCAACCACTATGGCGATCAGTGTACATTTTTTAAGAGTATATTGCCTGTATTCAGGGCTGGGCAAAATACATCATTAAAGTATTTAAAATACAAAATACAAAATACAAAATACTAGGAATCTTAGTATTTGAATTACAAAATATAAAATACTTTCAATCTTTTGAGATCGGAAGAGCACACGTCTGA
>NW_012027101.1:0-531 GCF_000956235.1 Wasmannia auropunctata | reverse complement strand
CAGGAAGGAACGTGTCCCGTTTGTCGTGTATGCCGACCTGGAATGTATCCTGACAAAAATGGAAAGAGATCCGGAAACACCGAGCTACAAATATCAGCATCATCAAGTATTTAGCATAGGTTATTACGTACACTGCTCGTATAATGACGCGTTATCGACGTATCAGTTTCGTCGCGATACGGATTGCGTTGCATGGTTCGCTGATGAATTAAGATGTTTAGCACACAAAGTAAAATCTATTATATCCACTAATGTACCCATGGCAGATTTCACGCGAAACGATTGGGAAAGATTTCACAACGCCACACACTGTCATGTGTGCGAGAAACCGTTTGCGCCTGACGACTCGCGAGTACGTGATCACTGTCATTTGACTGGACGATATAGAGGTCCGGCACATTCAAATTGTAACCTAAATTACCAAGATTCGCATTGCATTCCAGTAGTTTTTCACAATTTGTCCGGTTACGATGCGCATTTTGTTATTAAGGAAATAGCTGAAGCATACCAGGGACGTGTAGAACTACTTCC
>NW_012027100.1:10914-11669 GCF_000956235.1 Wasmannia auropunctata | reverse complement strand
TGAGCCTGCCCTGTGGTTATGATTCAGGCCTTTGTCCTTACAAATCGGACAACACGAGGGTCTTCCACACTCCCTCATAGTGTGGCCCGCTTCACCGCAGTTGAAACATCTATCTGTTCTGTCTACGTTGCTCGGGCATCTATCCCTCACGTGGCCCGTGGCGAAACACCTGAAACATTGCATGGGCCTTCTTTTCAGAAGCACCACAAGGGCAGTGGACCAGCCGACCCTGAGCCTTCCAGCCTCCGCCAGTTTGATCGCAGTATCTAAGGGGCACTGAAGCCAGACCGTTCTTAGGCCATTCCTCGGTAGTCGGAAAGAGCCCAAACGGACGCTCGCCGCGTCGCAGTTGCCCTCCTTGGCCAACGTCTCGATCAATTCTTCCGTAGTTATCGAAGCGTCCAGTCCTGCCAGTCTTAGCTCTCTCCTCAGGGTAGGCCTTCTGATCTGGACGTTCGTGTCCCTGAACGCCTCGCGTAACTTTCTTGCCCAGTTATCTGCGGCCGGTGATGTATTTTCACCTGGGATCTCTATCAAGACATTTCCCGCCACCGTGCTCCGCATCCTGGTCTCTTCGATGCCAAGTTCTTCGAGTGTTATCTCATCCCGGGCCTTTCGGATTATCTCGGAGTAGGTCATTCCATCCTCCGGGCGAGAGATCGTGATGGCTGATGAACGAGGGGCCCGCCTATGCGATGTTCTAGCAGCCCCTCTATTCATCTGTGTCCGGGCAACCTCCTCGTATTCTCTCTCTT
>NW_012027100.1:8135-8645 GCF_000956235.1 Wasmannia auropunctata | reverse complement strand
ACCATTCGAGCCGTGTTTCATCTATGATTTGATGGAAGTAGATCTCAACTACTCGTTCAGCTCTTATAAAATCTGTACACGCGTATGTATATATGTATTTAACCATTACATGGAAATCCGGCTTATTGTTACCGTCCTTCCTCTTGAGTTCGTACTTAATGGCAACTGTTCCGCGCAATCATTAACGTTTCGAGTATATATATTTATCTATCACTTATAAATGTGCCCGAATATCCGCCAGAGAGAATTTCTTTAGTTACGCAATATGATCTCACCACACTATACGAATCTCAGAGTAGTTATACTATTTCATGTGAGTTCGGTACTAATCCAATGTGATCCAATGCCCGCTTTCTATCGTTTTTTGCCCATGCATTATGACCCGCCCTCTCAAATGACCGAACTCACGATTGACAGTCTAAAGTTTAGCAAATAACAACTCTCGACTTATCTCTCGGCTCGCATACAATCTAAACACGTGTGTATATATATTTAGTATCAGTAGATGTA
>NW_012027100.1:0-454 GCF_000956235.1 Wasmannia auropunctata | reverse complement strand
TTCCCGGACGCGCGAATTGCGACCTCGGCGATACCGCCGACGGCTGCCGCGGCGTTAGTCGCGGCCGAATGAATCGCCTGTAAATTTCCAGCACACGCAAATATATTTGTTAATTATTGTTAATGTTACAGAAATTTCGAGTGTTTTATCTCGCCCTTGCTCTTCCACATTCCTCCGCACCCTGCGAACCGCCCCTCTACCGCGTTCTAGATTTCAATTCCGCGTGATAATTCGAAGGGGGGCACGCCCGCTCGTGCCTGGCGCCCAACTTCGCGTTTTTGGGATAGTGTACAATTACGAGTTACGGTAATCGTTGCCTTTAGCCGGATCTTGTAGTCCGACACTTGAGAAAGTGCGGTCACAATATATATATATATATATATATACAGAGTGTCCGGTAATAACTATATCAAATCTCGTTGGCTGACAGAGCAGATTAAACTGAACAGAAAAG
>NW_012027099.1:28200-28572 GCF_000956235.1 Wasmannia auropunctata | reverse complement strand
TATAAAATAAATCTTGAGTTATGAAGCTTAAAAGTTGGAGTACTGTTGGCATTAGCATCATCCAAGGTGTCCAAACACTAGCTAAAACCTTTTGAATGTTGTTCAGGATCATGACATTGATAAAGGCCAACGACCTTGGCCATCTTTAGCTAGTGTTTGGACACCTTGGATGATGCTAACGTCGACAGTACTCTAACTTTCAAGCTTCATAACTCAAGATTTATTTCATAAAAAAATGTTTTATTTATGTGTTTTGGGAAGTTCTCGAGGCGTGCTATAAGAACATGTAATGAAAAATTGGGGGTTCCATTTAAAAAATTCAAAGTGACCTTGTCCTGACCTTGACGACGCCACTCAGGGTCAAACCAATGT
>NW_012027099.1:12663-15618 GCF_000956235.1 Wasmannia auropunctata | reverse complement strand
ATATTAAATATGTTTTTGGAATCTATTTTATATCTTTTATTTTAAATAATTTAAAATATTAAATATGTTTTTGGAATCTATTTTATATCTTTTATTTTAAATAATTTGTGTTTCTGGAATCTATTTTATATTTGTTCGACCGTGAAAAATAAAGGTTAAGTCGTTTTAATTGTAAGATATAAATAGTCATTAAATTTATTATTTAAATTTTAATTTCTATTAAAGACATTCTTGTGTTTGATATTAACAAGTTCACATTAATCTCGCCTGAATTTATCTATATTCCCAAACAATAGCATTAAATATCCGATTAATCAATTGAACGATAAATTGATTTTCTAATGTAAGTACGCTAAAAGAAATGCCAACCTATAAGAAAGCAGTATTCTGTTCTTATTCATTTTTTAATAATCTCTCTAAGTATCTTATTAATAATTTTATTTTAACAATTATAAGTTGGCCACATCTGAATGAAATATATTGTAATAAAAATATTATGTGTAACAATTATTATGGATTGTAGTCTATAACTAGATTTCAACGGTTCTAACATAAATGTTAATATCTAGATTTACAATCGCTATTTTTGTCTCTGTCTTGATGTTTTTTTTTCCTCATTTTAAGCATAGACTCGTTATTGCGATAATATTTAAGTAGACGGATTTGGTAAAGCAGGAAATTATGCATATAATGATAAAGTGATTATTGCCGGCAAATTTATTTTAAAATTTATACATGATGTGCTACATTAACTCACATTTATTAGAAACTACCTTCAAATCGAAGATGTAATAATGAAAAAATAATGTATAGAAATAAACTATGGATAGAGTATGATCACGAATGCGCTTAACCCACGTTCATCTATACGAGATACAAAAAAGAATTAAGTCAATTACTCTTAACTCTGATCCATTGCGTTTGCTTCGTTCACGTTACTGCCGGTGCAGTCCTTTTGTATTATCTCGAAGAGCGGCAGCAGTTCCGGCGTGGCTTTGATTTGTCCAACAAACTCGCTCAATGACGGATTTTTATCTGCAAATAAGCGTATATTAAATTATTATAAATTTCATACTCCATGTAAGATTGAAAGAATTTTTAGTTAACTTAATTCTCTCTTAAATTTCATTTTCAATATAATCTAATTTAAATCTTATTAAATTATAAAACACAATTATTATTATTTAAATTAATTTAATTTTAATAATCCTAATAAACTTAACAATCCTATTTACCTGCATCAGGAATAGTTAACAATGCTGCAACGGCTCTCAATGCAGAGCGTTTCAATTCGTCTTGCTTCTCATACTCCTGCTTCACCGAGTTCGCCTTCACTTTCATTGTGCAAGTAGTCTTCAGCGGATCGACTAATCGCTCCAACCCTAGGCAGTAAACATTAGAGAGGTAAAATCAGAATTAAAAAATATGCTAAATTATCAAGAATATCATTCTAGCAAAAATTTTTCATAATTACTGTATAATTTTAGAAACTTGTTGGAAAAATTTTCAGATTTTTCAGTAATAATTAAAACACTTTCAGAAATATTAAGAAATCTACATCTTTTTTAGATTTCTGTGTGTGTGTGTGTGTGTGTGTGAGTAAATTTTAAAATTTCTCATTCTATTTTTGGAAAAAAAAAACAGGTTTTAAGGCTCCTAACTGGTTATCGTGGCCCACAGATTTCAATATAAATGGTATAAATCTGTGTCATAACTATACTGAAATCGTGACGTCATAAGCGAGAAATGACACGTAAAAGTTTCTTGCGTGCCATTTTTAAATAAAAAGAATTTGGATGAAATAAAAAAAATAGAATCGCTTTAAAAAACTTGTAAAAATGGATGAAAATTTTTCCTTCCTAATAGTCAACAAATAGATGTAAATGGCACGTAAAGTGAAGCCTATTCAGGTAAGAAAAGCTTTTGAAAGGAATGAAAAATATGCTTATATGTACAAAATTAAAAAATAACTTTAAAATAACTTTAATTTCCATCCATTTTTACGAATTTGATAAGTACAAAACAAATAATTGTGAAAATGTAAAAAAACATTTTCACAATTAAGCACATAATAACAAAATGACACGCAAGACAAAATTCGTCGTCAATACTTTTCACAGTAAGATCCGTTATTCAAGTATTTTTTCACGTTCGAATGTGATTGAGCAATTTTTACTGCTTCCAGGATCGGCATATTGTAGAATTCTTACAATTTACGATTTGTAACACTGATATAACGTATTGTAAAACGGGTCTAATGTACAACAAACAAGGTTCGCCGTGTTTCTAATTCCTATCGTGATTATAGTGTCGTCACCGTCAACGCGGAGTTTTTGGCTGAGAAAGTCAGAAGTCTTAAGGTATTTTTTTTTAGAAATTGTTATAAATTTAAAATACAAAAATATATTATATATTAATTAAAATATGAAAACTTTTAAAAATATAAGATGAGAATTTTTTTCATCAAAGTTTCATAATTATGTACAATATAATATAAACTCACTTTGCAAAACTGCAGTCGGACACAATTGCGCGAGTCGCGCGGTCATAAGGTAAGTCAGCATCTTGATATCATAATGGTCTCTAAGACCGTTCTCTACATGATTCAGAAACTCAAAGACGTCCAACCTGTCGAGACACGAGTCCAGTAAGGTGTACATGCACTCGAACGCTGCCTTACGAAGATCCAATCCGTCGTCTACTGTGTGCTTGAAAGGGCCCATCTCGACTTCTCTGATCAGTTCTTTCTGCAGCGGAAGTTTCATAACGTCACATTACAAAGTCTTTCAATAATAACGGACAATTCCGTTTGGTTTAGAGATTTAGTTTCTACTTACAAGAGAACCTCGCGAAGTGTCAAATTCTGATTTGAATGAAACTTGGTACACTTTGAGGTCATATAAATAGATGAATTTAGAAATTATCAGTTGGTGCTAAAAAACGGTTTAAAGGGAT
>NW_012027099.1:7939-8645 GCF_000956235.1 Wasmannia auropunctata | reverse complement strand
CTACCGATTCTCGCATCACGGTACGACTACTTCCCGAATCGATCAATCCCTTGATCCAATGACCGTTCACCGATACCGTACGCTCACACGAGTTCGCTTGTCCCTGATTCCTTAACGACATTCGCGATTTTTTTGTGGGCACATGATGGTCACGTGTTCTTTGTGCTTGCAATGTTCACATTCCGCTTTCGGTTCTCTACATTTACGCACGAAGTGACCTATCTTACCGCAATTGAAACATCGCATCGGTGACTTGCTGTTTCCCTCGAATTTAGCGGCCGGCGCCACATTCTCATCCGCGTCCTGATCACGCCCCGAATACTTCGAAGTCTTATCTTTGCGATCGCGCCTATACCGTGACGTGAAAGCCAATTTCACTCGCTCGTCCTTAACCGGGGAATTGCCCAGCGACACCATGTACATGTGAAACAACTGCCGAAATCTCGTCGCGCGGAATAGCTCGCCGGAGGCGGGCGGCGAGAATGGCTCAGGGCGGTGAGGAGAAGAGCAATGAATTCTTGAATGCGGAGTTTTAAACAGATATAAAGAACTGGTTTATTCTAGACTACATATGTACATGATAATTCGGTGCGCGCGGACGGACGATATTTACAGCTAGAAATATGTACAGGTGAGCACAGATGTGCTTCAGCGCGCGGCCACGTGCTCGCGCGTGACGTCGGTAGGCGCAGGGCTGGCGCGGTAG
>NW_012027099.1:0-463 GCF_000956235.1 Wasmannia auropunctata | reverse complement strand
GACTAGAGAGCCTCTAATCAGAGTGGCGCCATACAGCTGCCACTTTTGATTGGTCCGCCATTTTCTTGCCATTCCCGCAGTTTTTCAAACGGATTATTTCCTACATTTTATATTTATATTTAAAAATGCTTCGAAAAATTGCAACGAACGAAAAAATAATAACAAATAAATTTTGTAATTGCAAAATGTTATTCATTGCCAATTATTGCACATTTGCTACAAAATAATATTATTCATTGCACATTATTTGTTACAAAATATTGTTATTTATTGTCATAAATGTAAAACAAAATTTATTTTAAATATGATAATCAAAACTAAACCGCAAATATAACATTATTATAATATATAATATATAATATACAATGAAAGAAACTGAAAATATCAAATTATTATAATATATAATATACAATAAAAATAAACCGAAAAGAGAAAATTATTTTATTTGAAAGAGTAATGCATT
>NW_012027098.1:82406-83643 GCF_000956235.1 Wasmannia auropunctata | reverse complement strand
CCCTATCTAATTTGGCGTGGGTCTCGCGAGTGTCTTACGATAAAATAAAATTTTTATTCACCCCCGATCGCATGAACGTCATCACGGAAACTTAAATTCTTCGGAATACCAAATACGAAGGTAAAAACGAAGATTTATAACTCGGTCCATCGATCATAACTTTGAGGTTGCTGCTCCTTTTTCTTCTTTTTCTGTAAAATCTTTTCTTCGTTAAAGCTTAACTGCCTTTATTCGTTATTGTAATAAGTAATTAATCAAGTAATTAATAATCTATTTAATTAATGAAATAATAACAATAATAAAATATAAAAACAATTTTTTAATTTCTCATTAAATAATTATGTTCAGCTTTTTTTTTATTAATTTCTATAAATTATTTCATAGCATCCATTTTGTTTTGTTTGTATTAAAATTGGATATTACCGCAACTTATTACGTCAGCATTACGTATTAAGACTTATTGGTCGCGAATTTGAAGTACTTGATGCTGAAAACTAAATCCCTCGGACAATCGTTGATTCCATTCGATCACGTGAAAAAAATTCAATCAACCCGCAGCAACTCAATCAACTTTCACGGTAGGAAATAAAGGTATCAAATTGATCGGTATATTCCTCTTCCTACTATATCGGAGAGTAATGTATAGAAAAGCTCCGTCGGATTTAAAAAGCGCGAACTAGCACGGAAGTATTGAAGCGAATTTTACAGAAGGCCAATTTCGTAGTGAGTTGAGTACAAAGCGATACAGCGATAAAATTAGAGATGAAACTTTTAGTATTTCTTTACGAACAAACAGTAGGCAATAATGAAATTAAACGTGTAAGTGAAATTAAAAGTTGTACGCGTATAAGTGTCTGAAAATAGACGCATTACTCTGTTTAAAAATGAACTCATTTTAGTTATGCAGAAAAATTAAATAAGTATTTTTCATAACTCTCGTTTACGAATTAAAACTATTAGAAATAGAATTAAGTACTGCAAGTTTATTATTTAAAATAATTATAAAAAATTAATGTGTAATATATAAGACTCTCAGTTTTTAAAAACAATTAGTAATTATTAAAAAAAACAATTGGCGATCGTTATAATATGATATAACATGACAACTGATAAAAGAATCACAAATTTCTATACTACACCGCTTTAGACCGCTAATTTGGATAGTAGCGGTGAAGTAACCAATTAGTATTATCCACATTATAAATAGCCGACACTTCCACTCAACACATACATATAT
>NW_012027098.1:80175-82386 GCF_000956235.1 Wasmannia auropunctata | reverse complement strand
ATATTATCATCTTATGTCCCCTTCGAAACCAAACAACTTTTGTCTGAAAAATTTTTCTCTCCCGGGCTTGATTTTCGAGATATTCGACTGGGTGGATTAAAATGGTCCACACTGTATATATTTAAATGCCTTTAATGAATAGATATTAGAAATTACAATATTAGATACTAATGTCACGCATTAAGAAAAAAGTAACAAATTAAGTTACGCACCATTTCTACACACCATGCTAAAATTCGCGCTAGACGAATGTTATCTTCTGTAAGTTGATTAGCTGCTAACAACTTATAGGCATAAATTAATCCTAAGCCACGATTTTTCTTTCCTTTTGGAACATTATATTGTAATATCTGTGTAAGAAAGACATATCAATCTGCATATTTGCATAAATTTATGATTTGTTTCTATATTTTATTTTATTACTATGTATTTTATATATTAAACATTTCAATTTGTTTCTATTTTCTACAAAATCTCATTATTTTTATTTATTTATATGCTTTTCCTTTTAGTATCTTAAAATTTCCGTAATAATTTACTTTTAGGAGGAGTTTGTTGAATTTAGACTATTTTCCGGCTAATATGAACAAGTTCCGAAACTTTTTGTCAATACACGTACAAGTATTATTATTTATTTTTAATCATGATTTTATGTTTTCTCAGAGGTTTCCCTAAGATAAGCAATACATCATTCCGACTTAAGTAGTTCTTTAATATGATATGTAATATGTACACCTCAAAACTTCTTCATGTTTACCGGAAATCAGTCATAATTTAACAGCTTCCTTTATACATTATCGTTATGAATAAAATCTCACTTAAAATTTTTATATAAATTGTAAACAGTTTATTATGAAATTTTATATTACATTATTTTGCATTGCTAATCGTACTAAAGGAATTTATTCTTGGATAGATTATTCAATCTATTCAACGAATTTTATTCATTTTTCACCTCTTGCATTAGTATTATTGTATTATAATCAACAGTGACTTACTTTTTCCATCCACTTAGTAACATCTGGAATATTTGAATTCTCAATCATATCTGTAATATCACGAACAACATCCGGTCATATTGTCATCATTTCCCGAGTTTCCTCTTTCCATATAGTTCGAATCATGTCGGAATGAGCCATTTATACGTTATAATGCAATATTCTAAAATTTTAACAAACATTGGAAAGTTTGATGACGAACTACAGACAAAATTGAGAGATTTATGATTATAACCAATCATAAACCAATCATAAACCAATAATTTTAAAACAAAAGAAGTGATGGAATAAAAATGCTCTTATTGAATTTATATTTTTGATACTTTTTGTATTAGATGCTCTAACACTTTGTACCTTACAAATTTGGTTAGAGCTTCTTTAGGAGATAAGTTGGAAATACGATTGAAAAATACAACTGAAGATAATGTTCTTTGCTTCGACATGTATAATCTATGTTTTGAATAATACATATATATGTTCCTTTTATGATCCAAGCTAATATACGTTACTAATTCAAGCGATTGTCATGTAAATTTTGACATAACGTTTTTTTTATTTAACCCTCACATGCGAAAAATAGACGTCGATTTATTCAGATTTACAATGGACGGCGCGTGTTACTTTTTAATGCAAATATTAGAGCTGTATACTTATTGATTTAAATTGAATATTTTATTTCTTTTTTACTTAGTTGGTTGTGCTGCCTAGTAATTTGATATTGTTTAGTTTCTTCATCAATTTTTCAGTGTTGACGATTAATACGCCTTATTCTTTTTGTTGAGTTAATTCTTTTTGTCCCTATGTGACTATTTTTTAAATTATGAAAGCTTTTTGTGTTATTGTGCAAAATAAATATAATTAACATTTTTAATAAATTTTGCTCGTTGTTGTAAATACAATAATTAATAAGATTGAACGGTCAAAGACGAGCAATATAACTGAAAAATTTACTTTATTAGTTAATTTTCCAGTAGAAATCGCAACGATTGTTGCGTTTTATACTGAAAAATTAATTAAAACATAAGAGAGAGAGAGATGAATATACTGTATAATCATACATGATACACATATGTACGATTATGTATATATAGGGGAGTATAGCGTAATTTGGTCAACTTTTTTTTGAACGACTCTAAAACTCGTATTTTTTCGAATTTCATGAAACCAAATAAACCGTTGGAAAGGTAAAAACTTAGCGCAACTTTTTCTCGAA
>NW_012027098.1:75318-79541 GCF_000956235.1 Wasmannia auropunctata | reverse complement strand
TCAGACGTGTGCTCTTCCGATCTATTTTTTTAGTATTTCAAATACAAAATAGATTGAAATTGTATTTGAAATACAAAATACATTGAATAATTTATTTGAAATACAAAATACAAAATACTTTTATGTGTTCCGCTGAAATACAAAATACAAAATACAAATACTGAATTTCAAATACAAGTATTTGAAATATGCCCAGCCCTGGTGACAGGAATATAAAAGTTGATACCACGGCTCACCAAATGCTTGGAACGGAATGGCGATTACGTGGAAAAATAGTGCTTTACTTGTGTAATATGTCATATAAGTTTTATTAATAAATATTCATTTTTCGATTTTTGTAAAATATTATAACCTTACTTTCCAAATATGCCTCGTAGTACAGAAATCTGTGATAAGAATACTTGTAAGACTGCTTGCAGAAATTGTTTCCTGTCTTTTGTTACCGATTTCTTGATCACTTAAGTTACACTTATTCCTGTTTCTGATATTCTTTGTTCGTGGATAATGATTTTGAAAAATGTGCCTGTTCTCGATTAATTTTTCTTTTTGATTATTACATGAGATAATTTTTAATCCTTTTTGTGAGAAATGGCGAATTGACTTTCGATTCGGCGCAAGCGAGGGCAAGACTGATGTCTACGGGGCATGCAGCGAAGCAGCAAAAAGGGCGAAAAAGCCGAGGCAGGATCCAGTGGAAGCCGGAATAACGACATCAGCTCGGTATAGGAACTAGTTTCCAACTAGTTCGACCGGATTGCCAATTGGTCGTTAGTCGTTCGGGGAAAGAGTCAAAGGTCGACTTTAACGGGACGTATGTACGGTCGCGTGTCTGCGACCGCTGAAGTGTGAAATCGGCGTAATTTAAGCAGTTTCGAGATGAAAGGGGGTTGGTTCCCGCGGAGAGGAAGAAAAAGTATAATTACGAAATTCCGCGAAATTAACGGCTCATGCTTTACGAGATTCCTGCGTCTCTCTGGAACTCACGAGAATGATACACGTGCGACAGATGCGTACGAAACGTGCTTTGAACTGCGCCTCTCTTAAAATATTACGTATATGCTTTCGGCGATGTTTAAACATGATAAAGTACAAACAAAATATAAACATTTATATCTTTTAAGTTACTGAATACTGATTGTAATATATCTTGTTAATGCAATTAATTCAATGTTTTGGCAAGATATATGGTATGTTGTAATGATTAGCTGCTCATGATTATGATATTAAAACTGTGATGAACAGCCATTGTGAATAATATTGTTATTTTTATGCGAAGGAAAAGTATTAAATGTTTAAAGAGAGGAGAAATTATTTTGTTAAATGAATATATTAATAATTATTTACTAAAACGGCAATTTTGTTTGAAATTTCTTTTTATATATACATTTAAATTAATATTTTAATCTCTCTTCGTTAGAAAAAAAATCTAATGTGAACAATTCCTATGAACGCTTGAAATGTCTGAGAATAATATATTTATATTATTACCTTCTTCAAGTAAATAATTACTCGCGTTCAAGGAACTCAAAATTTTTGTTTTTTTATACAATTTTTAAAACGGTTTTTAGTCAGGCAAAGGCTTGATGGTATTATTTAGAATTTGTAATGTATGTAGCTTGAAAGAAACGTGCAAAGCATTTTTTTTTAATGCTCTTAATTATTTCAGAATGATATTCCTCGGTTTTATGGTATTACAAAGGATTGTACTCTCAAATGAATCAGTTGCGTTGAAATGTGTACACAATCATGTTTTATCTCTTCAACTGTATCTAATTAGCGCAACGAGATATGTTTGTAAGCAAAATATTATGTCCAACAGGTATCTGAATAATATGGCCTTGTTAGTGACCAGCGAATTTCGAATGCACGAAAATATTACATATTTAGGCAATGAAACCATACAAATCTGTTGTATTTACATTTTCGAATATTGTTTTCCTCTACGAAACATACTCTTTCTGAATATATCAACTTTTCAAAACCCATTTTATTTTAAGTTTCATCACTTATGTGTCTCGCATTTGCAAGAGATACAAAAGACGTTGAATCAGATCAAAGAAGATATCATTTTTACATTTGCGTATAGAAACAATGCATTTTAAACGCAACAAAAAAAGATACTGCGCTGTGAATCTTGCTCATTCTATGTCCGTCAATCTTTCGTTGCATGCCTTGTACAATTGCAGGAATTTCTGTAGCCTGATGTTAGCGAAGTGGTAAAATGGTAAAGGGATGCGCACTCTCTCGTCGTAATTAAGAGACATTAAGAGACTCCAAGGGACATCAGTCAACGGGTCTTTAATATCTGTCGGTCGTCTAGCCGTAACCACCGATCTTTCTCCCTGATTGTGAGGCTGGCCTAGATTTCATCTTGCTTTCTCTATTCATCACGTTGCCCTACATTCCCCTTCAGAACTATATTTACACAGGGATGTATATGCATTGCAGTTCAAAAGTTTGTTGGAATGGAGAAGTTTTCTTTAAATATTAATTACACAGTACATTACAAGAAAAACAATCTATAGATTTTAAATCTTGCGTGTTCTTTAAAACGAGAATAATCAGGGGATAGTTTCATAATGTGTGTATATAGAATTTTTCATATCTTGACTAAAAAAAATATCTCAGTAGTAATTTCAACATTTGAATTTTATATATTTGTTTAAATAGAAATAATTATTGCGATGGTATTTTCGAAACTTAACTTTTCTATATCTGTAAAAATAAAAATTATGTATTAGGGAAGACCGGGGATAAAAGTAACAGGGTACAGTTGTGATATCGTGAATATTTTTAAAACTATAACAGGTACATATATATATGTGGCGGTGAGGCAAAAATTATTAAACAGACCGACATTGGTTTGTTAACCTTGTCGGTCCACATAAAACGTGCACGCGTGCAGGAGTAAAAAATACTTTCTTCATTCGTCAAGTAAGTTTTATTATGTGCACAAAATCTAAAATATTTTTGTTTTTTAATGGTGAAGTTATAATGTATTATCTAAAAAGGTTTTAATGATCATTTATGTTAATGATTTGCATATTTTAATTGATTTTCATCTATATATTTATTTTGAAACTTTATTTTGAATTATAAAATATCATTAGAGGATAATTGTAACATTGATGCCTGGAGACGGTTATAGCGTTACAATTGTCTCTTGGTTTTATTTAAGTGTTTTTTTCACAATGTTATTTGAATTTATTAGAAAGAAAGAGAGCTTTTTTCTGGTTTTATATAGATTTTGTCTTTTTTATTTTATTACAGTCAATTTTATTAAATATGTATTTTATATATCCATATATATTTATATATCCATATAACATTAACATGTATGATTATAAATAATTGTATTGCATAAAACTTAATAAATAGCTAAGTGTTTATCTATAAATAATGTAATACAATCGTCTCTCTCTACTGTTACAACCGTCCCTGGGGCTGAGGACAGTTGTAACAGTATTCCTCATAGTGTTTAAACAGTAATAACTTTTTTCCTAGTTACATTACAAGATTGAACACAAAAAAATTTTGTACTTAAATAAATTCTACATCTAAAAATATAGGTTTTTTAAAATGTAAATATTATAATTTAACTGTTATAAGACCTTAAATTCAAAATGTTACTTTTGTCCCCGGTCTCCCTTACTTCGATTTCGATAAGCCAATTTTTCTAAGTTTGATTTTTGCATGGCGATATTGAATTGTTGACGAATTATATATTTGCATTAACAATTTTATTTGCCGACATTTAACTCGTATCTTTATTTCCATTAATACATTGGGAAGCAAGCATGAAAACATCATAACACAATATCGCCGCGAAATGGAAAAGTAAAGTGGAAGGGCGAAGGAGCAAGGGGGAGATTAATCGCCTCCAAAGCGGTGACGCGATTACGAGTAAATTGGATCTTTCCTTTCGTTCCGTTTATCTCGTCTCTTTCTCTCTTTTTTTTTTAAAGTCGAAGACAAGAAGGGGAAGAGGCCGCAAACTCAATTGAAGTGGCCATTAAACCGCCAAGAAGTAACTGCTCGGACTCGGTTGTTTCATGAGTTTCCGACGGCCTTTATAAGCATTTCGTTGCGCAGATCGAATAGGATATTAAAGATTGGTTGGAGATAGATACTAGAAAAAAAACTAATAAAAAAAATTGTTGTTTTAACGGATGATAGTTGCATTATTATTCAGGTTTCAAAATTAAAGTTTCGATTAAATCGAG
>NW_012027098.1:66998-73061 GCF_000956235.1 Wasmannia auropunctata | reverse complement strand
CAATACATTAATTCGAGGTACTAATACTGATGTGTGGATTACGTGCATAATGCACAGAATTTATGGCATTCGTACTTCAGTTGGAATTCCGCACGTAGTTTCAGACGAAACATTTATATCGAAAATTTGAGTTAGAAGGACTGGATAAAGCGCTATCAAAATTTCAAATTATTTAAACATTAAAATACAAACGAGCAAATGAGAGTCAGGCGCAGTTAATAGAGCGCAAATAATCTCTTTTATAATGAGATCTACATACACATTTAGAAAACAAAGTTTCCGGAAATAGACGTTTCGACTCCTCTTCGAGTCATCATCACTATCTTCTCAAATAATTAAAATATTTCCCGAACTTCATGTGGCAGTCCGTCGAGGAAACTGAGCGTACCGTTAAATTATTTATTATAAAACTATTTTGATATTTCAAAGTTTTATAGTAATTAAAAAGAGAAGGAGAGAAAGATACATTTCGTGCATTATAAAAGATTTAATTTACCATTATATCTTATCATGCAATTAAAAGCTTAAAATATGAACATTATACATATAATATTACAATTGATTCTAGATTTTTTGTTAACTTATCATTGATATTGTTTACAGGATTTTCCGTAAAAATGAAGTTATATTAGCGACTACCATTTCTACCATTTCTCTGTCCGATTATTCTTAACCAAAAAATAATAAATATAGTTAATATAACGAATTAATATAATTGACTTTTTTCTTAATATATTTATTATTTAGCTATAAAATTAATTAGCAAATAAGCGGAAATATTTCAGCATTAGCAATTAATTAGTAAATACCCGGAAATATTTTAGTCTCATCGTTATCTATTTAATTATTTCTTTATACTAGAATTAGTATAAAGAAATAATTAAATAGATAACGGTAAGACTAAAATATTTTCGGAAGATTGTTGTCATGGTCTTTTAAAAAGCAATTATCCTCTCGCTTTCTCAAAATTCCAATTTTGTACCGTCACTTTTTACTATTGCATCCGTTGATACATATCTATAAGATTTGAGAATCTTGCTTTATGTAATACGAGCAATCGATAATACGATCAATCATGTATAATTGATAGAGCCTCCCGGGCTATTCAGCTTTCACGGGTTGATGTCGATTCTGTTTGCAGAGCACGGAAACGCGCGAGATAAATCAATTGCGTCTTGTCCCACGTCTCTCTTCACGTCCTCCTCCGTATAATATTTATTAACGATAAAGTGCGGAACGAGGAAAGAACTGGGTTAAGACCGAGTTGAATGTTTTATCGGGACGCCCAATTACCGTAAGAACGTCCCAAGGAAAAATCCAGCTCGCGGGGGAAATTGAATCTTTCGAAATACCTCCCAACGTACCGTGCCGGGGCAATTTTTCATGCCGCCGCGGTAATATTTCGTCTCTCTTTTCTCAGATTCGCGTTGCGAGTGGATCGTTGCGTTGCGAGAGGCGGGCGGCGTGCTCCTATACACACAGCAACAAATCGTCGCCGTAAACGACGACGTCCGTCGTGGCGCGCCGCGTGTGTGGTGGAGAATTAAATTTACAGAAGTGCAACTGAAATTTTTATTCCGTCGACGGCGACGAAAGAGTGCATTAAACCGCCAGCGGCTTTTCAAAGGATTCGCGTTCGCGCTCGGAAGAAAGATAGCGGTCCCCGACCGAATAGAAGGAAGCATCGATCGGAACTTCCAACTGCAGCCGTAGCTAGGGCGAAGTTGGGGCAAGTACTATAAGCGCGATTATCGTAAGCGGAGCAGGAATGAGGGAAGAGAGATAGAGAGAGGGAGGGGATTACTGAAAGAGAGGAGGAACCGGAAGTGATCAACGTGTCGGCGGCGTTGGCCGACAACACGGAACGACGCGTACGTTTTCAGACGACGCACAATAGGCGGTCACAAAAGGACCTCGTGGTGGTGAACGGAGCCTTCACCACCACGGGCAGACGTCATAATTTTCTACGGAGAGTTCGCCGCGCGGCCGGCGCAATGGCGGCAACACACCCTCCTCTCTTTTCAGTTAGGTGGGCATAAGTTCTCGATCTGACCCACCTTTATATCATTCGCTTGGCGCTTGGTTTGGTTGGCACAATAGGTGCGCGTCTAGTTAACAAATAAACATTTGCTCGGAATGAACAAATTATACGAAGCGCAATATGAGAACCTTATATGGTAGAACTATCTTCCGCTACGAATTGCAGTTGAAGATTACCGAACGTGGCGTTTTTATTTTTCAGAGTTAAATATTATGGTGCAAACATTTCCACATTGCGCCTTTGTTATCTCGAACGGTTTCGCCAAGTGCAGCGCAAAAACAGGCGGTTTAACGTTGAACATAAAAATCAATGGTGTATAGGAATGAAGCGATACGCTTCCGGCGAGAGATAATGCTCGATCTATGTTTTTCTGAAATAATAATATTTTCCAGACTCATGCAAATGAGATGAAAAGAAAAGCTGTCAGACCATCCGCACAATTTTAAACATTTGAAGTAAATTTTTTATTTTATTATTAAATACAGTTTATATTTAACCTGCACAACGAAATGTCATTTCTTTAAATTGCGTAAAAGATTAAATATTTGTGTATTTAAAATTATCTTTTGTGTAGAAAGAATTTCTACTTTTCTTTTCTTAATTATATCTTTTTCTATTTCCTATGATTATATATTTTTTTAAATATAACCGATATTTTTAATTAATATTTCTTTTTAGAGAAATAACTTAATCCTAATATATTGTGTAGACTTTTTTGTCTTTTGTTTTTTCTACTCTAGAATTATATTTTTATAGCAACATGTATTGTAAAGGTCTACGGAAAAGGATAAAACATATGATATGCATTCGTCAACGAATTGCTAGAAAAACGTATCGTGCTCTTTTAATTTCTTTTTTCTTTCAAAGCGATTTTTGATCCGCGTAGCCATTTAATCGACTTCAGGAATATCGATGATCGCGTCGTTCGAAATAAATCGAACTCATCTGGACGTTCGGGGTATATTTTTTTCACTTCTATTTTTCTCTCCCTTTGCCTCTTTACTTTTCTATGTTTCTCTCAATTAATACGTCGAAATAGTAGAACACTTATGACAATCTTTTCCAGAAATAATTCTATTTTATTTTTTTCTTTCTTGTTTGACAAAATTGATTTATTGTTTTTTTAACATATTCGGTTTAATATATATTTAGTAATTACTCTTGTTATACATATAATATGTTGCTTAACTTCTATTAGTACGAGGGTAAGTCAATAAATTTTTAGAAAAACATAGTAAAACACATTTTGTTTATCGATTCATTTTTATTTCTCAACATAGTCTCCTTTCAGCTTGATACACTTGATCCAACGATTCTCCAACTTTTTCAAGCCGTTCGAATAATATGATTTGTCCATCCTTCAAAATAAGCCTCTGTTTCGGCGATGAGCTGTTCTCTGGTAATGCATCTCTTTCCTTCGAACCATTTCTTCAGGTTTGGAAACAGGAAATAGTCGCAGGGGGCTAAATCTGGTGAATATGCTGGATGGGGAAGTAATTCGTAGCCGAATTCGTTGAATTTGGCCATCGGTGCCGGGGTCGCGCTTATGGTCCACATGAGTAAACGCGGCATCCATCTTGCCGATAGCTTTTTCATACTCAATTGTTTGTGTAAAATTGAAATCACTGTGTCATGTGATATGCCTGTGACCTCACAAGCTCACGCACTTTCACTCGTCGATCAGTCAAAACAATATCGTGGACTTTATCGATGATTTCTGGCGTAGCAGCCTCAATTGGACGTCCCGAACGAGGTGCATCACATGTGGATGCACGACCACGTTTAAATTCATTCACCCAATTGTATACAGTCGTAAACGCTGGTGCAGATGTGCTATGAATATTATCCAACTCGACTTTGATTTCTTTCGGCGTTAAACCTTTCATATGTAGATGTTTGATCACTGCACGAAACTCGTTTATTTCCATTTTGCAAAAAATACAAAGGTTGTACGCTTAAATCGTCTACAGAAATGAAACCACGCGATGAATTCCGCTCAAAATTTTACAGTAATCAGCTGAAAGATGCTACTTGTCAAAAAGTAATGTGACATGACACTGCGAGTGCTCTCTGACAGATTTTCTAAGAACTTATTGACTTGCCCTTGTATATTTTTTCTGTTCTGGAAATTTTCTCCAAAAATAGAATCTTCTTTCACTTCTTTTCTCCAAAAATAGAAATTTCTTTCACTTCTTTTTTGGAGATATTCTCTCTTCTATATTGTTTCTTATCATTGATCTTTTTGAAACGCTTTCGCGTTCTCAGCTTTTCTTTCCTGTATTACAAACTAATCCAGAAAGCCATGATTCTGATGGACGACAGTAACATTGAAATCGAGCACGGAAGCGAGCCGATTGAAAGGTCTCTATCCAAATACCGAAATGCTGTTTTATCCGAATAGAAACTGCACCGTCGTCGCCTGTATACGAATGAAAAAAAAAAGAGAATGGAATAGCGAAAGGAGATTAAAATAAATCGGCTTGCAAATTGAATAACAGATATCGTCAAAATGCGCGCGCGCGACGACGAGGGATTGGTGATTAAATAATTTTTACAAATTCTATTGTTATTAGCTGTATACATGGCTACTATCATTATTAATTTCATTGTCCTTTATCCTCGTGTACATGAGGATATGTGACATTTCAATCGAAAATAATTATCGACACACGCAAGTTTTTATAATACGTCCCGATGTGTGACTACTCACCTTTGACAGGAATTTACCTCGTATTTTCCAATTTCGTATCGTATTGATTTTATATCGTTTGTCGGTTTATTGCCACCGACGAGGGTTGCGAGTTTATAATCCAAATTGGACGTCGCGTCCTCTCATCTTGATTCCATATGCAACATGTTATAGAATTCCGATGCTGCATGCCAATCGATTATGATGGCGATTTTCCGCGCTTCGGCACAACGAAGAAATTGTGCGGGCGGAATATCAATTTTAGCGGAAATACCGATATCTTGTTATTTATCGCGAAAATAAAAAGATACTTTCTGCTCGCTGTCGTGCTGCAGGGCCTGTAGGTTCGTTCCCGGCGAGTGGTAGTACAGTAGAAATTACGCGCGCAGAAGAACGAATAAAGGGCGGAAAATTTTATTATTTCCAGAACAATGTCATCGCGCGCGCGATCAAAGAGAATCGCAGAAGAGAAAACAGTGGCGGTACATCAGACCGGGCTTACACATAGACGTACACCTACCTCCGCCTGGCTGTTGCACGCGGATAAAACAGCAGCAGCCCGTGGAAGTTGAAAATATCTGTTTGAATATTACCATATAGCGCAGTGTACTCGCCGTTTGCCGTTTGCAGAGTGAATGCAAGACGACATGCAAATCAAATGCGTTTGTCTAGAGTGTTGTTTAGAATGGTATGGTCCTTCCTCGTATAAATCTCCAATTTTTCTACAATATAGCAGTAACAAAAAAAAGTGTTGTTTTCAGCACGTTGTTTGAATGCAATTCTGAAACTGTCAGCTGTTGTTCGAATAATTTTGTAATTACGCGGAAAGACATTTCACCGATCTCTAAATACAAATATAATATTTTTAAACATATAAACAATATTAATTTGAGCTAAACCGCGCAAGTTAATATCACAAATAAATTTGAGAGCGCTTTTTACAGCCACGGCTGGATCTTGGTGCCTAATAAATTCCATATGAAATTATTCACCCATTTTTAAAACTGCACGCCGAATCAATGTCGGACTTGTAACGCAATCATTAGCTGAAGTTGGAATAGTCACAACACAGATCACAACACAGATTTCTATACTACACTAAATCGCTAACTTACGTAGTAGGGGTAAAACAAATTGAAGCATGAATAGGATATGCCGCCATTTGTGATATGGAAAAATTGCGCTAACTTCACAGTGCATTCTTTTATGACATATGAAATAAATATACAGGGTGTCCCGAAATTCGCGAATCAAAATATCATAGCAAGAAAGTCTTCGAAAAATTAAGTAAAAAAGTTATTTGTAAATTTTTATTTTAAACAATAGTTTTTGA
>NW_012027098.1:60192-66525 GCF_000956235.1 Wasmannia auropunctata | reverse complement strand
TTAATAATTAAAAATTTTTAATTATTAAATAAAAATTATCCCTTAAATTAAAAATTATCGAGTAACTTTTTTTACTTAATTTTTCAAAAACTTTCTTGCTAAGATATTTTAATTTGCGAATTTCAGGACACTCTGTATATGAAACATATATGTGTTGTGCAGAAGTGTCGGCCATTTGCAATACGGATAATACTAATTTGTTACTTCACCTCCCACTATCTAAATTAGCAATCTAATGTAGTATAGAAATCTGTGGAAAATCGAGACCGGGAAAAGTTCAATAACAAAAAAGAAACGCCAAATACTGAAGCGGATTTATTTGGTGCTTATATAGTAATAATATTTTTTTATAAATCTTACAATTCTCAGTTTCAGCAAACTGCACCGCAAAATCAGTCTTGAAACACAACTTATTGAATCCAGAATATGTAACATCACTAAGTTGCCAAACAATTTTTATTTTTAATAATAATATTGATGTTCATCTTTTTAATTCTGTGAAAATAACTATTGCGAAAAATATTATCTCAGCCAGAATTTTAATACCTCCCTACTTTCTAGGTTTCCCACTATCTAAGTTAGCGATCTTATTGTTAAAATAGTATAGAAATCTGTGGATCACAATTGATCTTCAATTCTTAATAATTCAATGCGACTAAGCATCTTAAAATATTATACTGTAAAGAACTTTTTGCGAAAAATATTATCTCAAGCCAGGGCTTGAACCTGGAACCTCCCGACTTTCCGGAGCGAACGTTATACAAATATTGTGTGTGTGTATGTGTGTTTGTGTACATATATATGCATATGTTGTATACTATGTATAAAATACATAATCCAAAGTTTCCTCTTTTTAAAATATAAAATATAAAATACATAATCCAAAGTTTCCTCTTGTTAAAATATAAAATATAAAATACAAAATCCAAAGTTTCCTCTTTTTAAAAATCCTATTTCTTTATTCAAAACATTAAAAAGATACGAAAAACTGTGTTCTTTCACAAGATTTTTTTTCTTATCGCGTGCATTGCCATTTGCAACGATCGCTCGGCGATCTTCGCACCGGCGGCGCTTTAATTTTGTTCCTATGTACTGGTAAATACGTATTCAAGACGTACCATACGATTTCGGTCGAACGAGGACGGCGATAGAAGGTTGTTGTGAGGAAACGAAAAAGCAAGAGGATCATGAACCACGCGCACGAGAAGGGGAGAAGGGTAGGAAAAGGGAGCGATTACACAGGTGGATGAAAGCGTGGCTCTGACCCGCGCGTACACGTAGCCGGGAGCTCTGGGTTAGTCACATATTTGCCGACGTACGAACGACTAAAAGCTTTTCACTCGCGGCTCTATTTTCGACCCGTAAATCGTGTTCCGTTACCGCTCTCATATACGTACGAAACAGCCGCGACTGTTGCGTGCCGAGCAAAAAGACGCGCTCTCCTTTCTCTCTTTCTCTCTGTAAAAGCTCTATACAGATTTCAGTACATATACTGACAGAAGCGAGTCGACGCGAGTGTGCATAAAGCGCACGAGATTCATGCGCGGCATTCATATATGAATACTCGCCCAATGTCAGGGTGAAATTAATATACAATTAGAGCCGACTGCTCCGACGGTTAATTAGCTTTAACCGTTCTCTTTTCCCTAGATCTCTGTTCCTCTTTTTAGAGAATCTAAAAAAAAGTATAGGAAGACAATTAAACTACGTTTCGAGTTAATCGGAAAAAGCGGATCTCGGAAGTTTCAGGCGTAGACACGCGCGGTTATCAAACACGCTGAAAAAAATATAAGCTCAAGAAAGAGTTTGAAAACAAAAATGGAGAAGGATGTTATTATTTTTAATGATTCATTAAAACTTTCGACAAAGAGATTGACTAGCTGGTTTTTGAGGCAACGAGATACGTCTCTTGCATATTGATGCAGGATATTTTGATACGAGTAAATATTGTGTACTCGATAGAAATCTATGCAATAATGTATATACGTATGAACTGTAAGCATAACTTTTAATATTGATGATAAAAAAAGTAAATATAGAAAATTTCGATTTACTCTGATATTTAGGGGAGAGTTGCCGAAATCGTATTACTTAAGGTATTTTTAGTTATATTTTACATTTGGTACTATTTGGAATGCAAACAAACGTTAAAAATTATAGTTTGATATTTAAGGCATCTATTATTACATATTAAACCTTTCGCAAACAGCAAATTAATGTGTTATAAGCTTTTTTGTAATGTACTGCAGAAAGCACGATTCCGGTCGTCTAAATCGTACCTGTGAGTTTTACTAATAGTACCTCCTTCTAAACTATTGAATTTATGAATGAAAATAATTAAAAACACAAGATTGATAAAAGAATTATAAATTAATACCTACTTTAATTGTAATTTATTAATTATAAATAGTTGTTTTGCTTGCGCAACTCGATGACAGTTTTTTCCTCTACAGCGACTTGCTACAGAACAACTTCAATCGTGTTAAAATAAATAATGTTGATTATGTAATGTGATCTAAAGATAAAGATACATTAGTGTTCTTAAATTGTACCGATACGAAATAAGAACTCTTATGCTAGTTAGATTAGGCACAATTTAGGAAACTTGACAGAGATGATAAAAATATTAATATAATTTTTATAATAATTGTAAATATGATATATACGATGAATGTAAAATATGCTATCATAAACTTTCTTTTAAGAAAAAATAACAATTCGATTAAAAATTGCATGGTTACATTAGTATCAGCTATATAAATTGATCAAAAATTTACATCAATTGTATTTGATTTTTTTAATGTTGATAGCATGCACAAAACAAGATGTAACCTGTTAATTTTTTGTCTATCTTACACATTTCTTATTTACTTCATATTTTTGTTACTAAATGTTGCTTCTATTAAGTGAAACCATAAAATATTGAAGAGATACGATTTATGAGACCGGTACGCATTTGGCAACTCTACCCTATATTCTTGAGATTCGATTTTTATGCATATAGATAGATCTACGGAGAAAATCATGGTTATCTGTTTGCTTGAGCACTCGCGAATTAGATTACCGATTAAATTGCTGTAATGGATAATGGAATTTGCAGCCTCAACATAATCTCAGGATATAATATAGCCCCTCGTTTCATGGAGAGCATTAATTTATCGGATGCCATAAAAATAAAAAGAATCAATACGATTTATCTTGACCTAATTGTATAGAAGTTATAGGGCATCCGCAAACTCCAATATCCGCAAAAAATGCCAATGTTTCATAGTTTTTTAATTATCCGCGCATCTCCTTCTGAAAGATATTACGTCCGTAACGTAATACATTGAAATTTTAATAAACTAGCTATTTACATAGATAAAAGAAGAGTATCGAGAATACCGATCATTTAATAAACGCTGTCAATGCTTCGTAATTGGACATGTTAATAAATAACGTCTTTTAAGCTGGAAATTTTATTGTATAAAAGTAGATTTTTATTGACATTGTCCTTTTACTTAAGAAAAGCGCAAAAGAATTTTGTTTGCATGGCCATAAAAAGGTTTAACATATTCACGTATTTTATAGAAAAATAAACCGTTAAACCGTATATATGAGTGGCTATTTTATGTGTGTTATCCCGATAATACAAAGTTTATGCACATGTCATCTCGATAATATAAAAAGAATTTTCAAACATTATTTTTTATAAGCTGTGTGTCGCGTGTATTTCATTTAATTGAATTATTAATTTGTTCTGCGGATGCTACGCAAATTATTCCGAATCATATCGGTTTAGCACACTGGCAACCGTGCAATTTCGGGATTCCATTATAGTAATCCTAACGTGAGGAAAATTTTGTGCGCGCTCAGGGGCGCGGGATAAGTCGCATATTTGCCAACGTAGGAAGTACTAAAAGCTTTTCACTCTCGGCCTTATTTTCGGTCCGTAAATCGGATTCCGTTACTGGCTCTTCAGGCTCGAATTAAGGTGGCGTCCGGTGCACTGCACTACTGTCGGGTTAAGAGCGCTAAAACGACAGAGGGGAATAGTCATAATTTTTATTTCATGCATTATATCATGTAGTATTTTACTGCCGTGCATTCAAATGGAGTAGTAGATGCGGTAAATCAGTACGAATTGAATTACGACAAAATAGCGCGGCAGCGCAAAGTATAAAATAGCGTAAAAACCCACAGCAAACTGTTTAAATATTCGCAAAGCTGTCCGTTCTTTGAAACGCTTGTAGAAAAATATTTCCGCTTTGAGCGGTGACCATTTAGAGTAATCGGATGAAAGTCAATTTATGAAAAAAAAAAAAAGAAATTTTTCTCTCTCTCTCTCTCTCTCTCTCTCATAATGAAATGCGACAAATATTCGCGCTATTATTTTCATAAGCAGAAACGTTCGGAAAACGGTGACGGTGACGGTACGTCCGGAAAATTAAATTGAGTCTATGCCGCGCCCGTGGACGACGCCTGCATGGCTCACATCGGATCGCAAATTATATATCGTGCATGGAATCACATTAAGCGCGGCCAATAGCGAGTGAACGGCGGCGGCGAGGCTCTTTTTTTTCCTATGGATCATTTCCAATCGCGAAACGCGTAGCGCAGAATCTCGGATATTCGGGACAAAACGCGAAATCGCAAATAAAAGCCGTGTCGTGCCATGGCTCCGCGAACAACGAACTATTCGCTGCAGTCAAAATTGAAAAAGACGCGGCGCGCGAGTGGAAAAAAAAGGTAAGTAGATAATTGTTCGAGGAGAAGGAAGCGACGTGAGCAATTATTTTCGCGAAAAAGGACAGGCTGCGTTATTAAATCGCGCAGTTTCTCATCTCCCGGCGCACACGTCGCGTCGTCGCGCGCGTCGGCCGCGCCTGCTGGGGCAGAAGCCGCGGAAAGAGACAGATAAATAGGAAGATAATGCCTTGAGAAAGGAAAGGGGGGAAATTAACTTTTTCTTTCTCGCGATTTCCAACTGTGTCTCCAACTACACTCTCCTCCGCACTTTCCTATCCCCATGGTAATTTTCCTATAAATTCCTTCCCGTTTAATTATCGCACGAAGAAAACTCGTGGTGGAAATTCTTTCCAACTGCAGCAGCATCCAGCTGTATTGTCGACTTTGCGAGGGCCGTTATAAAACACTTAGACTATAAGGTGTTATCTTTCTTAAGGGGGAAGTCTGGTTTAGTACGCTGATAAATTAGGTGTCTCTTTTGGAATTTTTTTTAAAGAAACTATTCAATCAATCCTTTTGAACTTTATAGGATAATTTTTTATACTATTGAACAATTTTATACTATTAACAAAAAAATATTTTTTTGCCAGAAAAAAGTATTTATTATGCAAGTAATAATAACATTTATTCGGCGGTGATGATGTTTGGCGGCGTGCAAGATAACTCAAAAACTATTTATCCGATTGACTTGGGCCTTTGCACACATTTGCACAAATACTTCCCTAATAACTTGAACCATAGTTTATAATAATATTATTGAATTAAATCATTTTTATTGCATAATAAACACGAACAATTTTTTGTCAAAATTGCTACCTTTTGTTCCAAGTGTCGCGATTTTCACAATTTCACATTATTTTCTTTAAAAATAGGTTCAGTTAATACGTAAACTTTTAATAAACAATAATGTTTTTGGATTTTTTATTTCACAATCAGACAAATACAAGCGACGCTACATTCCACGCCGCCCGCCGACGCGCCGAATAAAAAGTTATTATTACTTGCACAATAAATACTTTCTTCTGGCAAAAAAATATTTTTTTGTTAGTTCGATAGTATAAGAAATTACCCTATAAAGTTCGAAAGGATTGGTTGTATAGATTCCTAAAAAAAAATTCCAAAAATCACCTAATTTTTCAGCGTGCTAAACCAGGCGCCCCCCTTAAACTAAGGAAGATAAGCGCGCGCTCGTTGTTTCGTGCAGCGAACGTTGAGTTGCAGCTCCTATTTCCCGATTCTACTTCCGATCTCTCGTGCCTTACGATACGGGCCCTTAGCCCGTTACACGCGAGCCTGTGCCGCGCGTACGAGGCGACATGTGCGCGAACTCGCGTTACTCGCGCTGTTGGCTTGAATGCAACAACGATAACCGAAGCACTGTCGAAGCGGGCCACGGTGCGACGGGGATTCTCAGCCGTTCTTCGTGGGTGTTTAAGCGAGATAGCAGAGAGTGTATCAGCGGGCACGAAGCCGCGCCAGTCCCGCTTTGGATATTCATTCTCGGGGCTCTAATCTCGCATAATGTACTTGTGATTTAATGGCGGCGCACCTCCTACGGCATTGCACCGCGATAATCGCGTTTCCGACACTGCAGGAATGAATCGG
>NW_012027098.1:57802-60172 GCF_000956235.1 Wasmannia auropunctata | reverse complement strand
GGGGGGGGGGCACGGAGTGTGCCGGAGTGAGCCCAAAAATGATATCGTAAACATGATGGAAGTCGTTAAGGCCTTTAACAGCTGTGCTGCAATCAGCACTGCGAGAAATCTATTATAATAAATAACGCTGTGCTGCTCAGAGATATGATATCTCTCAAGCGTTCAATTGTTTATGTAATTTTATTACACACAAAACGAATATATATTCTCCGGATAAAAAAGATATATAAAATAAAAAATTTATTTTTGTACTGATGATCTCGAATAAACGAGGCGAATATATATAGTGGCTTTCTAATCGCAAAGTACTTACTCTTTAATATTTTTCTAATGGCTCTACATAAATACATATTTTTATGATTTTATAATAAATAAATTCATTACATTTTACATGTCATATAATACAATGTAATTAATGCAATATTATATATAGATAATTTTACATGTTACATATACAATATAATAAAATATTATTTTAAGGTTATTTTGTTAATGTTAGACTGTCTGAATTATTCGTACATGAGTGTACATATCTTTTATTAACCAGAACTTTATATTATATGTATATTATAAGACACCAAATTGATCACAATTTTTCGCAACGTCTCGCGATCACGAATTGTCTTTTACATATAAAACAAATGCCAGACCCGCGCTGACAGTCACGGAGTAAAACCAGAAATACTTGGCGGTATTTCCCGAGGACCATCGCTACCCTAGAAGCGGAAGCGCGCCTCGCACCTTCCAAGGAGAGATTTTGAGCAGAAACGAAGTTCTCGTAATTTAGCGAGCTTGTGAATATCGACAGGCGCATCCCTCTCCTCCGCTTCTCCTGCACTTCCACCGTCGTCATGCCTTCGCCTCCTCCGACAGCACTCTCGTAAAGTTCGTGGCTGCCGCTTCGCGTCGCAGTTGACACAAATCCGTGCGGACGACAAGCCGGAAAGCTTTTTCGTATGTGTGTCGAATCGGGGTTAGCTTCGATGCCTCTGGCTCGCCATTAACGAGATCGGCCGGATGCTATCCCTCCCGGCCTCTCCTCCGCCCCTCCGCTCGACACCCTCCTTTCCCATCCGTCGTTCACGATCCCTTTTGTCCTTTTTCGTGCCACCGCGCGCGCGCGCGCGCGCGCGCTCGCGCTCCTCTTTTGCGCGTCACGTTCGCCGGATGAATGATAATTTACGCGTGCTCGATTCACAGCCAGCGGGAAAAGCTTTTTCTTCTCACTCTTCCTTTCGTTCCATCCATCGCTTGAATCGTTAGTAGTCGCGCTACAGGGACGCATCTACGCGGAAATTAATGAACTGTAGTACAGGCTTCCGGACATTCAGTCAAAGACTATCTACTGCGGAATAATCGGAAGTAAGGGAAGGGGGGGGGGAGCAAATAGTGACGGATTTTTTCCTCTCTCTTCTACAAGTTCCTACAATTTCAAGTTTATAAGATATGATTTTTCACTAAAAGAATACTTTCCACTTTCAAATATACAAAAAACTTAATTAGAGTTTCCATAAGTCATGTATATTATAGACTAGATAAAAACTGAAACCTACATTTGTCACTATTTATCCCACCCTATGGGTAAATAGTGACAACCCTATGGAATAATTACATAATACATAAGTTTTAACTTCTGATCGATCTTTCTTTTGACATTTTGATTAGATAAGATAATTTGTATTAATTTCTATACTCTCCTATATGTAAATTCTTATTGATTGATAACTAATAGTAGTAACATTATTTGCTAGTATTTTTTACCGAAAATTACATTTATTCTCGATCTTGCCTTGTAACTAATTTTATATTATCGCAAATAAATTAGAAAAATCATATTCAATTATTTATCTCATCAGGAGCTACTTTTTCCTTGAAAACTTTTCTGAGAAAAATAAAATTAATATACAAGCACAGGAATTATATCAAAATAAAGGAAAAAGTACCGTATAACACAAAATAGGTTACATTTCATTCAACGATTCAGCAATTAAGAAAATATAACTTTAAATATCAAAAAAAGATCCAGGTTTTATCTTATTTCACGAATGCAAAATTTTAAACTTCTCCGTTAGTTAATAGTTATATTTGGCTTTTGATTTTTACTGCTTTTTCAGAAGATGATTAGATGCTTGAGAACTGTCTTTCTATTAACGAGTAGTGATAAAATAGACGCGGGAAAGAAGAGAAATTTAAATTGACACTATTTGTCCCCTGTCACTATTTGTCCCCTTTTCCCTTATCTTTTAATATTGTAACATTATGTATATATGTTTTATAAAAGAAAAGAAAACTCAGTTTAAAAATGCTGTTGGAGGAATCCGCTCACGCAAGCATACCTATATATAGTTTCACGTAAACTAATTTTGAAGC
>NW_012027098.1:52341-57782 GCF_000956235.1 Wasmannia auropunctata | reverse complement strand
TCTCTCTCTCTCTCTCTCTCTCTCGCTTAAACATTACCAATATTTTAATATAAAGAAATTCTAGAAATAGAAAGCGGAGCGTTAAATTTTATTTTATATGATGATTAATATAATTTTTACCCTCTCAAAAATTGAATATTTGAACGTTGAAGCTTCCGAGGGACTAGTGTGCTGCTGCATCCACAGAAGGGATTAGCTTTGGATCTCGTAAAAATCACCATCCAACCCTACAAGCGTATCCGCCATACGCGCGCGCGCGCGCGCGCGCTGTAATTTCGCAAAAGCGATTCGTTATCATTTCGTCGGCGCGGCGCTAATACGCGTGGAAGAGTCCGGCGCAGTGAATGCGATTCTCTTTTTCTTCCATTCGACAGGGGAAACCGACCGCGTGGCGCAGCGCGCCGCGATTCCCCGAGCGTTCTCGCGCTAAAGGGTATTCGCGTTTTTCGCGAGATTAAAATTATGGATACAAATTGCACTAGCGCGGTTGTGTGTCAGTCGTGCGAACAGAATTTACGCTTTCATCTCGAGACGAGATACTCCTATCGTGTTTTCGAATAAAGGGTATATCCTCTGATAGGATTTTATGTCGGGATTTCGCGCCGTTGCCTTTTCTCGATTCTCGAATAACTATATCATTTGCGTGTTACGATGATGATCCTCATATATTTCGTACTGCATTTATAATAAATCAATTTAAATTTTCTCTCACTCATAATCTGAAGAATGGTTAGATTCTAGAAGAATGGATAGATAGAATAGATTTTAATTTATATCTTAAACTCTTTGTGCCACGTATTAACGGTATAATCTCATCTCCCCCTACTTCTTAGCCTTTAATACATAATATTAAACAGCTCGATAATTAAACTTTAAATTAAATTCTTGCTAAGAAAGCGACTATCTCTGAACTCAACTTGGAGATAAATAGTTCAGATTCTATCTTATTTCACACAGTCCTTAAAATTTTTCAATAATCGTACATCTGACTGAAAGTTACTGACATTTTCTAAGTCACCAATATTGCGGCAGATGCAAGCAATCTGCAATTCGCTGTGCCGAGTTCGAACGTCCCCGCGATTTCGCTTTTGATGGAAGGCCGAGGTAACCATATCGGCCAGCAAAATGTCCGGAGGGGGTCGAGGGTTATGAAAACCCGGGCAAATGATGTGCGAAAGCATAAAGAGAGGGATTTTGAATGGACTTGGCGTAGTTTTGTTACCGGCGTATCCATAAACCACGAAAAAGTCCTTGTAACGCTTGCGCACATGTTTCTTCATTGCTTCGACTATGCTTTTCCTAGATTTAACTCGATTTATGTGGCCCCGTTTCCCTAGTGTTTCTTTCACCGCGAGCGCTGAAAATATGCGCGATCTCACGTGCGAGCTCTACAGAACATGACACGGAGAGTCTTTGTTCGCTGCATGATTGAATGAAGGTCTTCTGCTTCTGCTTATGAAAAAGACGGCTAAATTGACGAGAAATCTCAGAACAGGAAGTGTGATCAGTACTTAATGAAAATTTATCAACTTCGGAATGGCGTAACGCTGAATAAAACACTTTGTGAATTTCCTGTGTAATTTCCTGCGTAAAGAAAATTTCCAGATGAATGGTAGCATACCAACAAAAAATAAGTATAAGATTTTTTTCAGAAGATGAAAATGTTAGAATTATTGCAAAAATTATGATAAATATAAAGTACGTTAATGTTGGCCTAAAAATTAATAACAATAACTTTATTTATTTTGTTATAATACTTATCTGTGTATATAATGCTATTGTTAGTTATCTGCTTTTATGCTGATGGAATCTTCATTAAGGAGACCTGCCCACCCCTGAGGCCTTGCGGAATCCCTTTTTTTTGTTTTTTCAAATCGGTGTACAGGATTCCAGGCACACGGTTTGCTCTTGAACAAAACACAAAGAATTTTCATTATCTACATATTAAGGATGTTTAATACGTACAATAGTAGCAAAAAATTTGCTGAAATTTGATTTTGACGAATATAAATGCTCTTCTCATATAATTTGAGTAAAAAGGATTATGCAGAATCTTATCATTTATTCAAAACTAGAGCGCAGAAATGTACTTTTAAATTTCTGTTGGTTTTTTTTTCTGATTATTTTCGAATTCTCTGAATTATAATGAGAAACCTTTGGCAGTGACGGTACCTCAACTTAAAAACCCCAAATTCAACCTAAAAATCCAAATTAAAATCCTTATAACTTTAGACTGCTTCAGTGACTCCGGCTTTTGTCATAAGTCTCCAAACATATATAAGAATAATCTGTAAAATTTTTGTTAAATTCCTAAATGTTAAATATTTTAAAAATAGGTGCTAAACATCTTTAAAGACAGAAGTACGTAGGGGTTTTTTAAAGTATTGATTTTTTTCGAAATGGCAGCTATTTTTACGAAAAGTCCGTATTTTTGTCATTACAAGTCTTTCGTAAAATAGCTGCCATTTTAAGAAAAATCAATATTTAAAAAATCCCTATGTACCTCTTTAGTTTTTAATATGTAGATAATGAAAATTCTTTGTGTTTTGTTCAAGATCAAATTGTGTGCCTGGAATTCTGTACACCGATAGAAAAAAAGGTATTCCGTAAGTGTAAACCAATGCGTCGCTATTTTGGACATAAGAATAAAAAAATATTTTTTTGGTTTCTTATATATGTACAATAATGTCCTCTAAGCAGATTTTAAATAAAGTTATCCATTTACTCACAAAGAATCCCAAACTTATGGTATCATTTTAAAAAACCTGAGGGGTGAGCAGACCCCTTAATGTAGCTTCATTATTATTTTTATGATTTTATATAATATATATATTATTTAATAAATTTTAATATGTTTTTATGTTAATAATATACCTACTAATAATATTGATATCAAGAGATGTATGTATAACATAGATTAATTAAATATTGACATTTTCTGCCATCCAGTAGGATTCTATACATACTTAATAATGATTTTTTATAAATTTCATATACATATTTTATATTTCATCTTAATATTTTTGAATAGGAATCAATGCGCAGTTCAAAAAACATAGAAATAAAATTAAAGTATAAGATTTAAATAAAGTTATTATTAAATATAAGATCTTCATAATTAAAAGTGTTTAATTAATATTATATTTATCACAAAAATTAACTCGATAAAGATAATAACTGAAACTGTATAAGGGAAATTTGGAAGATTATTTTTTTACATCACAAACTTTTACAGAGAAATTTGCAAAGCGCGAGCTTTACCATTTTTTTCCATTTTTCTTACATTGTTACTCGCTCGCACAGAAGCGAAACTTTCAGCTCGAGCCATTCGATAGAATAAAAATGGAGCAAATGTACATAGCGATATTTATATATACATATGTAAAGTTGCTGACGTTTATGTCTGAGTAGTTAGCTGCGGTTTAGCCTAATTTCGAAAATAGATCGGGAGTAATCCATACATTGGAGTACGATGGTCGGGATTACAGATACGTTTGGATGCGTGCTGCGTTGCGGTAAACACTGAATTTCTACGGCTAACGTTACGTTATCATAACGCGTAGAGCCGAGATACGTGCTAAATCGACTTGCGGAGAATAATCATATTTCGTAAATCTAATTTTGTATTTCGCAATCGATTTTCTACGCACGAATCTAAACGTGCGCAGAATATCGAGGCTGCCTTAATAATTCATGTAATTTTTGCTATAAAATCCAATAACTCACGCTTTTATTCGGGCATCGTGATTATATCGATCGTCGGGAGATTAAAATAATAATCATATTGATGTACGCGACAATAATTAGCCGCTTTATTACGAAACTATAGTAATGCGATTATATCGAGATTAAATTGGGATAAAATTATTATACATTAATTTATGGTTATTGTACATACATAGACTCTAATTTACGATAGTGGTAGCGGTTGAATAACAAGTCATTAAATGAAATCATGAGGTCAAGATTTTGTTTGTCCATCTTGTGAATTATCGAAACGGGCGTAATTAAATCTGTGAAAATTAGTCATGCGAAAGTTTGAAAAAAAATCGATTTTTTTAAAAATTAATTTTCAGAATCGAAGCATCAGCTGCGAAAAAGAATCGATTTTCAAGAATCGATTCTTTTTCCATCGTTTTTAAAAAATTACATATTATACATATATAGGGTTGACAGTGTTCTCTGTATTAAACGCAGCCATATTTTGATGCCTAGAAATGAAAACTTATTAGATATCGGACACGTTGTACGTCGCATTGTGGGACACAGTGTGGATTCTGCACTATTATATAATTATAGTGCTATTTGTCATAAAAAAGAATCGACAATATCGATTCTCTAAACAAAGGAATCGATTCAGTAAAAATCAAGATTTTCAAGAATCAGTTAATAATCGATTATTTATCATCCAGAATAATCGATTTTTCAAGAATCGGGAAAGAATCGCATATCACTAGTGAAAATGCGAGTTCCGCGTATCGGAAGTATCGGAACAGAGTTTTGCATACCTGCAATAACGCAGGTAAAAAATAAATCTCTATTCTACTGTTCGGCGTACGTGGTGAATGTACGGAACAAGTGGTTCACTTACGACCGCGAGTAAATTAATTTCCGCAATTCCCCTTCCCTCCCCCCTCCCGATCCCCGTGCATCTGTCCTTTTTCCTTTTTCGAAACTTCGCCGCAGACATTTCGTCCGCGCTTTCGCCGTCGAATGAGCAGCTCGGCTCTCCACTTCAGGGAATTTGCTCGTATTTATGAGATGCTCGAGTTGGAAGTCACGTATTCGCGTAGTCGCATCGTATCGACGTCCTGGAACGGCATTAAAAAAAAAAAAGAAAGGGAGGAAAAGTAAAACAAGCCCAGCATTAACGATCCTTTCTTCATGGAGGGCGCATTTCAGCCGTGCACGTTTACATCGTGCCTCTTATTAATTTCCACGATGCGCATAATCCAGCCCGGAATTCCCTGCCTCGTTCTTTATTTCCCCTCCGTTCTTTCTTGCCGCCCATCCTTCTTGTTTGCCGCTTCTTATCTACGCGTTTTATTTAGTCACGAGATTTTCCTCAGCATGCAAATTCTTTAATTAATAAATTAAAAGCTTGGTAAATTATGAATAATTGAATTGATGTAAAAGTGGAGATAAGTTACGCGGAAATACGGTTTTGTGGTAAATAATGTTTCTCGCACGTGGGGGAGTTTGTGCCTTTTTATCCGATTGTTAATTTTATTTTTCTTTATTTTTCGGTATTCAGCTGCGTTTTTATTTCGAGTCTTCGATCTCGTTGAGGTGATATTTATTTTATCTTCTATAATTCACTATGGATATTCAGAATTATTCTATTGACTTTCTCACGAATAATTTGTCCGTTGTTTGCGTTTGCATACGTGCCATACGTGAAACAAATATAGGTATGAGAAGTATATATATATATATATATA
>NW_012027098.1:51150-52321 GCF_000956235.1 Wasmannia auropunctata | reverse complement strand
GAGATGTGTATAAGAGACAGTATATATATATATATATATATATTATATATGTATATATATGTGAGAAAAGATCGAAACAATGATGCGCTGATTGTGAAAAAATTTGTCGCCTTGATGGAAAGCTTACGTATTCGCGAATACATTTCTGCAGTATCAGCTTATTTGATGGTCTCGGTCTTTGCCGAGATTCGACGGTCCTTTTCAACGTGCGGTCGTTATTAACTCTCTAGATACGTACGTACGGCGAAACGTCGAAATATACCGGAATTTTTTTCCAGCGCGGCGCATGAGAAAGTTATTAAACCGTATTATTGATTTTCTATACTTTCCTACTTTGTGCCGATTGAAACGCGCGGAAAATGCGGAGATGCAAATGCGATCTAAAAAATGAATTGCAAACCCGATCGCGACGAGAATAATAAAAGTAATAATTGCTGATTATTGCGATACACACGCGCACCCGAGAAAATACAGGAAAATATTCAATTTATAATTGTACACAAATTGTTACGTATTGTGCCTATATGTTTTTTTTTAAATCTCAACGTATTTTTTGTATTGTAAAAGAAATAGTTATATATCCGAACTTGCTAATTAATATTTTTCTCTCGTTCAGAATTGTGATTGACTCTAATTGACGACTAATATTCATAAAGAATCAACTTTCCTCAGTTTATACGTAACAAAATTTTTCAATTACGAACAGTTTTAAGTTTATTTTAGAAGGTCTATAATTCGTATTATAATTTACGATGGAATTTTATATGCGCGCTGTGCCATACGGAAAAAAGCGTGTTTAAAGAATTAAAAATCCACATATAATATTAAAATACGCGCACGTATACATACGCAGAGTTTTATTCCCTAAAATCTGACATGAATCGTTATAAATCGTTAAAGTGGACTTTATGCTTTTAATAATTTTAACCAATTATATACACGTTAATACATTTTATTGTATTTTATACATTCAACAGCAGCATTTTGGTTTTAATTTCTCCCGATATATTATTAGCTGTATTAACTGTATTTTGTTACATATTTTCACGGGGATGAAAAAGAGAGAGGAAGAAAGTGTGTGTGTGTGTGTGCGTGTGCGCGCGTGTGTGCGTGTGTGTGTGAAAGAGAGAGAGAGAGAGAGAGAGAGAGAGAGAGAGAGAGAGAGAGAGAG
>NW_012027098.1:28090-51130 GCF_000956235.1 Wasmannia auropunctata | reverse complement strand
TGTGTATAAGAGACAGGCGGAGAGAGAGAGAAAGGGAGAAAAAGAGTTAGAGATTTGTGCCAAAATATATTTTAAATGTATAATACGTATTTTCTTGTCGCAATTGATGTCGCGACGTGATTCCATTATACGTTTCCACTTGTTCAAAGGAATTTTCCACAAAACGTGGAAATTTCTCCCTTGTCTCGGCCCCTCTCGCTCCTCTCGCTCCTCCAGCCCCATCGACAGCCGCGTGACGGCGCGGCGCGGCGCGGCGCGGCGGCGTCTCGTTCGCGCCGAGTGCCGACTGCGCTGCGCGCGTGCTGTTGACCGGTCGCCATGGCAACCTAGCGACGAGTCTACAGTGGCCCAAGGTGGATGGACTGCGGGCTGGCGCGCCTGAACAGACAGAGCAGAAGTCAGTGCACGCGCGGACGCGATACCGGACGTGTAACGTTCGCTCGTCGTCGCTCTCTTTCTCTCTCTTCCTCCTCCCTCTGTCGCCGTGCTCTCCCTCCGTTCTCTTTTTTTTTTCTCTTTTCTCGCCGCGTCGCTTTCCGGATCGCGTCGCGAATTACCTCCCGCGCTCGAGCGTACGTGCTGATGGTGTTTTGTGTCTTGTATCCAGGCTTCCATCCAGACTCCCGGCGCGACGGTGGAAACGATCTCCTGAGGCCGAAGTCAGCCGTTGACAGTGACATTATGGAGTGATTTGATCGACTTCGTAGCAGGTGAGACTACTGTAATAAAAATAAAAAAACAGGGAAAAAAGATGGAAAGGGTTGACGTCAGCCGGTCGCGCGTTACGGACAGATTGACCGACATCCGCGAGAGGCCTGTCGAGATACTCCGAATTTCATGCTGTGAATATCGATACGCTTCCGTCTGTTTCGAGTGTCGCGGTACTCTGCACGGAGAGACACACGATTCTTTGATTGCACGTTAATTTCGTCTAAATATATATATACAGTAGTAGACATCGTAATATCCGTTCCGACTTGTGTTTTGTTTTCGGCGAGGCACGGCTTTACGCGGATGAGGATAAATTCGTAATCGACTCTTAATGACTTCGACCTTGGGAGGAAATAGACATTCCGCTTTTCTAATTGGGTCTTGAAAAACGGAGTAATCGTCAAATCGGAGTGCATCGACAGCTAGGCGACCGCTGCGACTGACGATCGAAACTATACTCTGTCCAGATGTTCGAACACGCTTGTAAGCGTTGTTGTCTATAACAAATACGAGTACGTCAAATAAAAAAAAATATAATCGTTCGACAATAAATTATTAATATACTAGAATAACTATGATTACTGCGCGTTGGAATAATATTTAACAAAAATTAGACAATCTTGAGCAAAGGTGTCATTTTGCAAACAAGAGAAAGCATAATTAATAATATTAAAAGTCATTACTTATCTAAAAACTGAATATATATAATTATACATATATGTAGATATATATAATTTTATAAGATTATATTATACATATAAATATATAAATATATATATATATATGTGTGTGTGTGTGTGTGTGTGTGTGTGTGTGTGTGTGTGTGTGTGTGTGTAAAATTTTTTTAAGTAATTTACATGATCTAGGCAAATAGTTTGCATAATTTATAATGAATACATGCAACTAATGTTTGCATAAATGGTGAAGAGTCCTTCGAAATACCGAGTCTGCGCTACCGCCAAGTAGATATAGTCAAATAAAGGTCAGACATGCCGTAGCCACTTACCGAACGCACTGTTTCCCGGAATTTTAGGCATTTGTCGCGTTGCATTTCTCAGTGAGATTACTTTAACGCATTCGTGGCGTACCTATTTAGAAATTCTCTAACGTAGGAACGTCGCTACTTGCGTTACTGATTGCAGAATTTGTTTTAATAACCATTGATGAGCCTCGTTTCAATAATGACCTCGCGTATGTAGAATACAAAGCATTTTATAAATTCCATAAAACGCTGTTTTTGCATTGTATATACAATATGCAATGTTGCGTTAAAAAACAATTTTTCGTTTACTTGTATTTATTCTTCAACAGCGTAGTGTTTAATTTATGTAAATTTATTAATCGTCAATAATAAAATGTCTTGTTGACATTTACAGTCAAGTCATTAAGAGTTTATACGTAAATTGACGTTGATTTGAAAGATCTTTAAATGAAACATTATTTGTACGTCGAATAGTTTGTAAAGTACACATGTTAGCAGTTATGTTTTTGTCTTCAAGAAGCAGCCGTAAAGTAAACTACGATAGATACCTACGTGGAATAGAGTCGAGGAAAAGAATCGTGGAAAAAAGAGACGGCAGAAAAGAGAATGTTTAAAATACATGTAATTATGACTTTTTCTTCTTAAATAGAAAGAGTTTACATAAATATAATATTATTATTTTTCACAGTCGACAAGAAGGTTTCGTTAAATAGACACATATCAAACACTGTATTAGATTCTGCTTAAGCGATCGTACCTCGATAAATTGTCGAAGATTTACCCAAGAAATAGTTTCTTGATGCATCAATCCAATGGTTGCTACTTTGCGAGAAAGATACATAATTAAGAATACCTAATGAGGAAATCTAATTGAGTCACAGAGACATCGGTCAATATTTTTACTAATAAAATATAAAAACAACAATTTTAAAGCGTGCGCCAAAAGTATGTATGTGAATCTTTTATTATGGTATTTTCATGCGATATATTTTTGTTTAGTGTAGTGTCTATTGTTTCAGGTTTTACCTTTCTTTGACTTTTTAATTATTTTATTTTAATTGTGATTGAATCATGTTTTTTCCTTTTTATATTTTTTTGGTATATTTATTTATTTTTTAATTTTATATAACAACATTAACTTTAACTGAAGGACACTCCGTCCGAAAACGTCTTATTTGTTTGACATTAAAATTATTTATTAACAGCAATTAGTTGGTGATTTTATGTCACACTTTACTTCGCTCGTTCCTTGCGGCCGAGCCACCTTTATTTATTTGTTATTCAAACACAAGCTAGACATTATTGATTTAATTATTTTTTTTTATTACATAACTCGGTTGTGCACAAAACTTTGTTACAAACGTGACATTTCATTAACATGATGACGTAACACATCATACTGCGTACACGATTTTATATATGTCTAAAAGTAGAATTACTCTTTCAAATTATAGTAAGTAAAGTCTCAATTCCGCTGACTAGTGAAGAGAAAATCGGTTATTATCAAATTTATATATAAAATTTTGTTTTAAAAGAAAAAATTTATAGCTATTTATATGTTAATCTAAGTATTTACTTTGTATTATTACATATTATTATATGTATTATATGTATTATTATTATATGTATATAGTAAATATTAAAATAGTCTTATATAGAAGTCACGAGCAATTGTTTCTTAAAGTGTCGTATTAATTAATACGAATAATAGTAATTTTAATGAATTTTTATAATAGTTTAAGATTTTGCGAAGAGAATTTTTTGTTATGTTTTATCGCAAAATTTGCAACAAATTTTAATTTGGTAATAAACTTGGGATAATTTGGCAACCTTATATCAAATATTATCGGTAACGATATAAATTTTTGAAATAAATACAAAAGATATTTTATAAACTACATAACACAAATTACCAAGCAGATTATAAATTGTTTTAAGGCAAAATATTTAAAATGGGCTTTGTAAATTTTATATATTTTTAGTGGAAGTTTTCTTAAATAATTACGAATAAATAAACTGCACTCTTTTGAATTTTTTCTTGGTATAGTTGGAATATATAATATTTTTACTTAATTTTATATGCTTTTATTGTAACATATAATGTTGCATGAAGATGAATTTTATATGCTTTCACTGTAACACCTAATGTTGTACGATATAATGTATGAAAATGCATTAAAACATTTACTTACAGTGAAAAACTCTTGATGTGATTTCTTTTCTAAAATTTTGATTATTATAATTTTTTTATATGTGCTTTCATAATTTGTACCTTATTATTTGTAAGCTAATGCTATTTAAGATTTGTAAGTTTGGGCATTGACTTGAAGTCGGCGGTTATTGCCTTCTTTTCTATTACTATTAAAAAATAAAAATAAAATAATAGGCATGAACGACAATTAAAACATCTATATATAATTATATATAATTATCTTCGAAATTAACTAGAAATTATTCTCAGTGCACGACGACTATGAGTTTTAAGATAAATTCTAAGAAAAAATGGTTTCCGTGTATCTTAAATGAAATGTTTTAAGAAAAACCAAATCTGTGATTTATGTGTCTGTGGTTCATGAATAACTCGTGGAAAAGATTCTAAAAATAAAAGCGAATGGTCCTACCATAATTTATACCGTCCGATTTCCAAAGTTGATATGGATGCACTGATGAGAAAGCTGTACTATATAGTGGTTGCAAAAGTTTAACGCGTAAGATAGCGGGAGTGATGGTTTAGGATCGCACACTTGGCAAGGTCGGGGATTATTTTCGATATAGCGGTCGGGTTCGATTTCAAGCCACGGCGTGGGAACTACATCGCTTTTAGCCGGTGCATGCCGGACTTCCGCATAAACGAGGTGAACTATAGCTTAGGGCTTCGCGTTGCGAGCGTGCTCCAAAGTCCGAGTTTGCTTTGAGTTTTATTGAAGTTAAGCGACGAGGGAGAGAGACGTGCGACCGAATTCTTTTGATCGACGACGACCTCGATAAGTGTCTTAATTCAAAGATTGTTCTTTTTAATTAATTATCGGGCTTATAGGTACATGGGTAACGAGTAAAATAACGCCGGATATATAAAACATTTTACATATAAATTATCATTTGTAGAAGTCTCTATCTTACTTATTGCCTGCAGGTGGTTAATTAGAGAAGAGTTAAGTTAATTTTAATTTAAACGAGAGAAACGTGAACGTTTATTTGATATTGAGAGCGTTGGCTGCATGCGCTTCAAATAGAAAGGAAAAGTTTAGAAATGTTGTATATTCTTGAATCTCTCAAGGTTTACAGCAAAAACTGCCGCTTCCTAATATCTCGTTTTTGCCAAGCTGCTCTCCTGCTTTCCATTGCGGGTCATAAAGACCTGAGGAAAGTGATACCGGTATTTGCATGTTTGCACATTTGTTGCGCGATTCCGCTGTATGCATTCTCTCCGCATAAGTCACGGAATTACGTGTAGCCTCGTGTAGTTGCGCAAGGTGCTTCCGTGATATTAATTTATGACTTTGCATCGCTTGATCTTAACTCGTAAGCACGCGCGTGGGATAACTAAGAGCCCCCAGCGTTCCCATTATCTTTCGGCAACTGCATGAGAGCAGGAATTTAAATAACGTACTACGAAACAAACAATTATTTTCAAGTCAGAAATGTTATGGCAGGGATGATTATTAATAGACATTGAAGAAAAATTGAATAGAAATTAATGAAAATTAAAAATATTATGGAGGTACTAAAAAAATTATAGTGTCAAATGTCATTTAAAATAAATTTAAATTGAAAGTAATTTATACAAGAATTTCTAAAATTGAAAATGCATATTAAGGCGATCCTAAAGTCGTCTGTTTTATCGACTAAATGTGATTATTTTCCATGGCAAAATAAACATAATTAAAGGCAACAGATTTAAAAATCCTTCTCCACGATTATAGTATAGGCATCAATATAGTTCCGGCTGGTAAAGGTTATGCTGAGAACGAAAAAAATTTAAGAAATTTAGATCTCCGTTACCTTACCTTAGTTCAACATAACGTCTAGAGCTGTCAACATGTGTCAATATTTGCTTTGTACAAAAATTTGGCAGTTTGTTGATACAAAATGACGAGCCGGAACTATAGAAATTATATGTGCAAACAATGTTGAGTTTATAAAATTAAGCTTGGATGCCTAATAAAAAAGATGTATGTTCTTGAAAATTTGTTCGATGTGTGCGTGCGATATCGATATGGTAGTAAACATGAACACATCATTACACATTATTATATCAATATCGCACGCATACATATTCACAAATCGTCGGTAAAACAGCGACATTTTTAGAGTTTGATTCCAGTTTAGGATCGCATCGTTGATTTTACGGTATATGGTGTAGGACATTTCAGGATATAACGCAAAATGTAAATTGCGCATTCCAACAACTGAAACATATTATAAATATTAATATAAATATCCTGCATTTCAAAGCTGAGTTTATACTTTCGGATGAAATTTCCGAATTAGAATTTAATTTTACGATGTAAAAAGAATGTATTTTCGAAAGAACGCTTTTAAATCTTCGTTTCAACACCACACCATTTCTTCATCGATTACATAAACTGCATTCGTGTATTGATTCGCACAGTCACTGGACCGCCTTCCGCGGTGACTACTTTGCTTAGATTAGTGAGACAAAAGGACGATCTTCTTTCAGTCGCTGCAGGCAGAGTCTAAGTGGAAGGAAAGCCAGTGCGCACTATTCTTGTTTTGCTCGAAGGTCAAAGGGAAGAAGCGTAACGGTTCCGCCCGTAGTTCTTAACACCTTTTCCGCTCTTGCCTCCGCCCCGTATACTCACTCAGTCTTTTTTCGCCTCTTGCAGTTCTCGTCCCGGTCGCGTCGACAAGAGGGATGAAAAAAAGACCCTCTCGCGGATGGCACAAAAGTGCAATTTGTCTCTAAAAACAACTGATCTTATCGCGCCCGCCTTCGACATCGCGTCGGATTTGTCATTTGTTCGATGATCGAAGCGCCGAATCGCTTGACTGATCGACCGCGTTGTCTCTCGCGGCTTGCCATGAAATCGATGATAGGTTTGTCGATTTGACTAGGAATTTTTTTTGTAAGCAGAGAAAGAGAGGGGGAGGGGAGAGAGAGGAGAGAGAGATAAAGAGACAAAGAGATAAAGAGTACGCGATTCACTGACGAGCAAATATTTAAAGCTCGTTGCATTGGTCGACCTTCCTCGTATTCGCACGCCATCCAGCTATTCAACCAAGTTTCGTGGGAACGACATAGTCTCTTTGTATTCGATGTAGAACAATTGTATTGCGATGCGAAATTGTGGCTATATTTGACTATGGGGAATATTACTGTAATATAGGAGAATATATAATGTAAGTAACGAAGCTGCGAGTACCTGAGCTTGTTTCTCGGAAATAATGTTAATACACGGTTTTGATAATATTTGAGGAAAATGAAAACTTATTATTAGACATACATATACTATATTTGTATGTATATAATATGTATATATATAAAATCTGATATTATTAAATTTGCTATTTGCAAAGATGGTAGTATTTATGACAAGTGATATAAGAGTTAATTCATATTTACAATAGACTACATATACTTTATTTATATATAATCGTGATTCACGTGCGTGTGTGTAATTAAATCACGATTGAAGAGAGAGCTTTCTCGCATAATCACGAATATGATATGATATATTGTAAATATGAATTAATTCTTATTTATATCATAAATATACTGTATCCGCAATTAGAAAATTTAATTATATTATGCGAGAAAGATGTCTCTTTAAATTATATATAAGGAATTCATAGATCTTAATATTTCGTGATGATACGAAGCTTTGTGAAACGAAGCATTCATGTGGAAATTCAATTATTCGTTCTATCAGGCTATTGCGATCGTCCTTTATATTTGTATCGATGGTATACGTCACGATACTCGTGATTCGAAAGAAATATGATCGCAAATATTCTCTAACGGATTGTGTAACGAATTTAAAAGTATATCCGGCCGACGATTCGACGTGAGTTTCTAGCGTATTATTTGCAGCGGAACGGTAGAGAAAAGCTTTAAGCCCGATCTGGCGCCGGGCCAATTTTCCGCCGATGGTAACCCGTCCACGTTTCACGGAAAAAAAAGGAAACGGAGGTCGTGAATAACCCCATTGATGTGTAATCAGTACGTGAAAATGTCCTACGGCGCTTTAATAAACCGATACGAGTTAGTTAGTTAGTTCGGGAAAATTCGTTTCGGCCACTCTGATTCGAAAGCTTGATTTCAGGCTTTTAGCTTGTTGATAATATTCTGCACGGATTCGCCATGAGAGCGTTTTAAGCGTATGCAAATGGATTACGATAATCACGGGTGTTTTTCGAGATCATGCCATTTTACCAGCGATAAAATTTGTATATCTGTGATGGAGGTTGGAAATATCTCGTCTGGATATTCAACGAACAGATTGAATGGCGCCGAATTCGTGGCAAACCAATTAACGAATAATTATTAATAGTACCTATTGTTCGAAAAAAGATGGGAAACAGTAACCAATTTTTTACTTTTTAACTTTTTAATTATAAAAGAATTATAAATCAAAATTATCTAAATATATTATTAAAATAAAATAAAACGTTATCATCTTGTATTGCGTGTTAATGGAAAAACTGTGTCATTCTAATTAAATTAATTTCATTAATTTTTTTTATATAAATTGCTTTTTTAATATTTAAATATTAGGTACATAAAATTTAATACAAATTATTGTGTAATTTATGCATTAATTTTTTATTTGCATAATTTTACTGTTTGTCAATTTAACGGTGCTGATCAATTTTAACTCGTGTATAAAGCTTCGCGGTGAAAAAAAAGAGAAAGACGCTTATGGAATTATAAGCCCTTATCTTCTGCGACGAGTCGTGATCCTGACTTGCCTTTCTCAACAATTAGTCGTCAGTGCTGCAGAGGTTTCATAAGAATCCCCTTAAGACAGAGGGATTTCGCGGCACGTAACCACGAAGGGCTGGCTTAAGCCTGGGAAACATAATTAAAGTACCTTCAAGTTTTCCATTTCACATTAATTCCAGCTTTTATCAGCCGCTTTCCCGCCTTCACTTGACAAAATACGTTTTAAATATCTCGGAAGAAGTTTTCCCGATAGTCGCATATACGATAACTTCATAGCTGATGAACGCATGAATATTGCGAAGATTTTTGCGACTCGCCGATAGCGCGTATTCATTTTTTTCGAAATATATCAGTAGACACGGTAGTGTCTCGGTGTCAAGTATGACACTGAGACCGCCCCGTGGATACTTTACGCGAGTTTTATTTACCTTTATATTAATATGATGAATTTTTTCGCGGCTATTTATTTTGCAAGACTTTTATTCAGACAATTCTTTATTAGTATTTTTTCGTAGTTAATAGTTAAATAGTTGCGCTGCATATAGATCTGTAGGTCTATTCGAGCCAAGCTAATCCAAATGGTAATTTTATAGTACTCTCTAGTGGAACGGTAATTTGAATACTAATTTTGTTGTCTAGATTATACTAGGGTAGAACACTAATTTGAAGTATGCGTGTGCGTTGAGTGAATTTGCAGCTCAACACGCAGCCGTCCGCGCAGATGTTGCCAAATGACGATATGTATAAACTAAACTTGTGTAGTATGCTGGAAGTAGTCCACGTGTTGACTAAATGACATTAAGGACTCCCAGCTAGTGGTCTATCATCTGGAGCGACGTTACGTACAGCTATTCAGACATTAGCAGCTGTCTTCATTACGATATTAAAAGACTTGCATTAGATAATATAACCTCTGTCAAGCCAGCAGGACCAAATGAGTGATAAATATATATATGTAAGATATGTATATGTAATTATATTACAAAACTATGAGAAAGAATTTTAGAAGTTTTAGCTTTATAATTCCTTTATAATTCTTTATAATCCTTTATAATTCTCTTACGTTAAATTATTTTAATTTATTTATAAAACTTTATTGTAAAATAAAAAAAAATGCTTATCTTTGTAAAAAACTAATGCGAAGCATTTAGAACATTATATTAAAATTGTTTAATTTATTATTTAATTATTGTAATTGTAAATATGTATTGTAATTTTTTTTTTATTATTGTAATCAATGTCTTTCTTTTTTTTTTTGATAACTTATCTGTAAAACCTTGGCTGAGGTAATATTTTTTGCAATAATTTATTTGTAGTGTTTTAAGATACTTATTTGCATCGGATTATTAAAAATTGAAGATCAATTGTGATCTCACATTTCTAGCTTCACCTAATGATTGCGTTGCAAGATCGACATTAATTCGGCGCACAGTTGAAATGGCTGAGTAATGATTTTAAAATTCATATAGGAGAGACCGGGGACAAAAGTAACAGGGTACAGTTGTGACATCAGACATCGTGAATATTTTTAAAACTATAATAAGCTTAAGCGCTTTAAAAAAAATTGTTTTCTTTAAATCTGCCAAATTATTCACGTTTAATCACGTTATATTAACATTTAAAGATGATTCTTTAGTAAAGTATTGATTTGTAGGTGTGCCTCATCAAGACCTACCCAAAATCACAAATATTGATATAATTTGGATAAAATATTAAAATTTTGTATCTAATGAAATAATCGTATGAAACAAACGATATTGCTATTCCGCATGACAATGACGAAGATAAGAAAGTGTAGTACAATGTAGGGGAGACTGGGGCTGATTGATACATGGGGCACTTTGGTACATTTAAAATTTTTGCAAAATGACAAATGGTAATATTATATAAAAAATATAATATTTTTGCAAAAATATTGCAGTCTTGCTGCAATAAGACATTTTTGACTAAATAGTATATTTTCAGAAATAAAAAATAATTTCAGTTTTTGACCAAGTCAAAAGTAAAATAAATAAGTGATATATTAAATGTTATATTTATAAATTTGCTTATTATATTATAGTTCCAACTATTTTTTTAGAATCTTTATAAGTAATAACTTACAGTTATATTAACGTCTCAAAATATATTTTTTGCTTAAGTAACAATTAAAATGTGTAAGTATGGTAAGTCGGGACTGGTTATGACGGGGTATGTTGTTACAGTGTTTATTTTTGTTTTTAACCGAAATAAATTTAAAATAATGTTAGATTTCTCTAGTCTTTTCTTAGTACAATTTTATATTTATAATTTTTTCCACTATGATTTATGTAAGAGAAAGACTGATAAACATTTATGTTTACATTATTAATATGTATATTTTATTTGAAAATTATAAATGAAGTTATGTTATGCACAATTTTTTTTATTTCCTCCAATTAAATGCATTATATTTTAAAATCTGGATGTGTAACGACTGATTTTAGTAATTGTAACAATTGATCCCGCATATGGGGCCGGTTGTTACAAGTTGCATCACTTTACATTTTCCATTAATACAACAAAATTAATTATATTATTAAATTATAAAAATAATTTCTATGTTGTTGAAGCATATGGCTATTGAAAAATATCTTTGCAGTATTTATTTTATTTATTAGTTACATGTGAAAAAATCATTAAAAAACTGTATCAACCAGCCCCGGTCTCCCCTACATTGTTAGCGAAGTTATGTAATATTTTGCCATTTCAACATTAAATATGTTTTCAGAATGGCCATTGACCTATTACTTTTTTGTTACCATTAAAATCGTAATTTTTAAACTATTATACTTGTTTTTTTTAGAAAAGTCTTATTGTTAAATCACGTTTGTGTGCAGTTAATCAAAGAAGTGTCTTCGAGCCCTGTCAATAAGTTATACGTTAAGTTTCATTTTTAACATTTTTTTTTCTCTTATTTCATCGATAATCCTAGAATTTTGCACATGTCAAGTTTAGCACTTCAACTTTATATATTATATAAAAAATTAAACATTTCTTAAACAATTCGATTTACTAAAGAACCATCTTAAACAGTAGGCGATTGTGGCACAGAAAGTTGTGCATCTGCCTTCCATGCCAAGAATCCGGGTTTAAATTCGACCGCATAATAATAAAACAAAAACTGATTTTATTCGATCGCCATTTCTCGGAAAAGGTAATGGCAAATCACCGAGAGTATCTTGCCTTGTGCGCATACCACCCTGCAAGCAAAATCAATTTAATCCCCCTATCAAGCCGCACTGGCCAGCGTGATAGGGAAAATGGCTAAAATCCTCTAACCTAGATAGGTTAAGAGAGGCTCATGTCCAACAATGGATGAAAAAGAGCTGCTTGATGATGATCAATTAAAATTAAAAATATTTATCCTTTATTTAAAAAAATCATATAATTAATGTACCATATGTTTGAAAAAGCGAAATCTGTCGGTATATTTAACTATAAGTTATTTCGTCAACAAATCGCGTTCGAAGGAAATTACATTTCTTAATTTAATCCCTAAGTCTAGTATCTGTATATACGATCGCTGCACATTATCCCTCACGAGGGGTATAGAGGATCTTCGAGATTCCGTGTTGCCCTCTCCAAGGGCCATAGATACTCCGGGTAAAAGGTGTAGAGATAAAAAGGGGATTAAGACACGGCGGATTGTACCTCAGCCATTCTCTCTCTCTCTCTGTCCCTCTCCCCTCGCTCTCTTTTTTTCTGCACCCCTGTCCCCTCTTCGTTCTTCCGTGTAATTGTAAACTTACACTCGCGCGCACCATAAATTTCTCTCGTCTTGGCTTACTTTTAAAATTTAGTATTCACGCGAACCGCCTATATTCCCCCGAGCTGCCCTCTGCTCATTGTGCACTGGCAGAAAAGTCTAAAAAAGTTCGAGCAATTCCGCGCTGCGCCACGCCACGGCCGCCGCGCCGTACCTGGTATATTGATAAGAAAAAAACGCACTCCACATCCGGTCTATTGTCTTGTGTGCTTTTTATTGCGTCGTACCGCTTTTAACGCTTCCATTCATCGCTCTACACCGTTCGGTGTAAAGGTAATTTTGCAATGCCACCTGACACGTGATTTTCATTACTTTCATTTACCCTGCGTTCAATCAGGAAACCGCAATTTGCGTGAGACTGTATATTTTTTAGTAGTTTAATTGGTACTCCCTTTTTTTTTACTTATTTTACCTTGTTTCATCTTTGACTTTGCCAGATTTGTTGAGAACAGTATCATTATTATTTATTTATTATTTATTGTTTATTGTTGCATTATTATTATTAATCAGTTCTAAAATGTAAATAATTATAAATCAAAACGAAATGTTTTCCAAAGCTAAAAGAAACTACGTTTACGATATTTACTTTCTTTATAATCAGATCACAAAGTCTTTACTTTTACGTGATCTCCCATAGAATATTGGATTTGCGAATTGGGTTTCTTTCTCTTTCTTTTTCCCCTTCCCTCCTTTTCTCTCTTTCTCTTTGACTTTTATATTTTAAATGCATATTGCTATTATACGTACTTAACAATGATCATATTAGAAAATTTGCATTATTGATAAAATAATAAAAATATTAATAAGTAACATCAATTTAGATGTATAGATTTATATTATAAAAAATATTTAAAAAAATAGAAAAAATTGTTTATAAATAGCCTTAGCCATATGTATAAAGCATCTCCAAATTGTCATAAATGGCATAAATAATTAACGTAAATAACTGACGTTTTACAAAAAATAAATTAAAAAATTTTATTGAAAAATAATGTGTACTTTTATAACAGTTTTAATATTTTGTTTATTCCTTTGGCTTTTATTACCGCCTTTAAAAAAGAAATGCAATTGAGAGTGCTCTTTATATTTATGGCAGTATATTTTACAAAATCTAAGAAAACATTGAGTATATTTATATAGGATATATCTGAAAATCACTTAATTAATTCGACGTGCTACAAGGAATTTAAATAAATAATAAAAATTTGGAAAGAGACCCTAGGGATATTTTTTCATAAGAAAGAATATAACCCCTTGCAAAGAACACGAGGGGATCTGAGGATGTTACTTTCACTTTCCGCCCTCTTTTTCACACTTTCCTTTCTCGCCTACCGTATGTACACGAAACAAGATTACCGCGGCAAACATAATTTTTCCCTATCGTCTTTTCTTCCTTCGTTCTTCCTTTTTCGCTTTCTTACTCTTCTTTCGCTTTTATAGAGCTTGCTTTTTAGAGAACTCGCTCTGTCTTACTTTCCGGCAAGATCTGTTTGAAACGAGTCATTCTCCCTCGTATAGAAACCCTCGCGCGTTTTTTATTCCCCGAGAAAATGAGATCATGCTGAATGACGATAGGGATAATATAATCTTCAAGGGACCTTCTGTTTTTATAGAGGCCCCAGAAAATAACGCCGGGAAAATATGTTTTCCTTTAACGATAAAATCATGCATATTCGCAAACCACTTGTGGCCGATTCACAAAAATTGAGTTACTATTTATGTACTTCAATCTTCTTTTTTCGCGATCATAAATTGCGATGTTCTCAAAAACGTACTTTCGTATATACTTATTCTTAATAATTATAAAATATTTTATATGCGTAATTATGGAACAAATATCTTGTCATAAAATAAATAAAATTTTTTAAAATAAGAAAATTTTAAATTTATTATATATTATATATTATGTATTATATATTTATGTATATATTTTGCTACTTAATTTTTGAGTATACTTATGTATACTTATGTATATATATTTCAGATTTTATGCAATATACATTTTAATATTTTTAATTATTTGATTTTGTAATTTTTTTAAATTTTCCCGTAATTTAAAATTATGAAAGAGCTGTTAAGGTTTCATTGTGTGGAGCATAAAATATTGTTACAAATAAGTTCAGGGTGCAATGGCATACTCTTTATTCGCTTTGTCAAACAATTCATTTTAATCTGAGACGTGACGTAAATACAAGACAACGATAAATGCGAGGACTATGGCGGCATTATACCGCCGCGTGATCCAGCGCATAAATAAAGATTTATTCATAAATAAGACACGATGTAGTTTGCCATGAGCAAACTTTGTTCGAGGGACACAATATAAAGTTTGTTGGGTAAGCTTCGGCCGCCTATCCACGACAAGCGTCTCCCCGTCGCTTTTTGATATCGGCGATGCCAAAGGAAACCGGGCGAAATCACCATGGAATAAATGTTAAGTGTAACTTTAAACTTTTCTCCAACGCGCAGATGAACGTACAGAATGTCATCTTTCGTATCAAGCTATGGCAAAGGCCTCGGTTGTTCCTCACACAGTTCTCTCCTTTTGGATGGAGAATTTCCCCAAGGACAGGTTTCGTAAATATCGTAGGTATGAAAAATGCACCGAACGATAGAAAAAAAAACTTTACGCCATAAATAAAGATTTGCTTATCTCATAAATAACACGGACGACCGCAGCGATACAAAGTCGAAGACTCCTCAAGCTACGATATAAAGTTCGGAGGTTACCTTAAATATCCTGCCAGCAACAAGCCATATATTTTTCCGATGCGAATGCGACCTCAAAAGTTTCTCTCGAATTTTCGTTCGCAGTAAGCAGTGGGCTCTCATTTTAGAATTTTGACTAGTAAATATCGTTTAATTATCGTTAAATTTATTCCGAAATAGTACAATGTTGTAATAATATTGCAAATTATAAAGCTTATTTTAATTTTATTAATTTTATCCAGTTAAAATTTCTTGATTTTATCTCTACTCCAATTTCATTTATATGCGATCGTGTTATGTTGTAGGTATAGCTGAGAAATCCAAGAACGAAACGCGAAGAAAAATATAAAAATGTCACATTATTTTAGGATTGCGAATATAAAACTCGTTTGGTAGGCAATCAGTTTCGTTCGTGGACAAAAATTTATGCTTTTTGCATAAATAAAGGCATAGCTTCTTTTCATTTCGTTGATACAAATAAGGCGTGGCAGCGAAGCCACGTTGATACAAATAAATATACACCGTGAGTACACCTGCGGATAATAAAACAGAGACCGTCTCGTGCAACGCTGGTGTATCCTCCTTGTGAACTCCAAAGGTTTGCCGTAAATTTTGTTTGAATAAATGGAACGCCCCATTTAGAATTTCGACGAGCTCAGATAGGCCAGTAGAATGTTACTTCCGGATGGAATTTTCCAACTACCCGCCGTCATCTTCCTGCTTCCCCTCTTCGTGCACCTCCTTGCAACGCGGCGGCAGATTCTCTCTACAGTATACAGTGAGAAATACCATTTCAAGAAGATACCTCTGGAGGTGGCAAAGGGGACCATCTCACCTAACTTAGCTACCGTGCGGCTGTATCATAGCAATAAACATTCTGTAGCTCGCGAGGGTGCGAAGAAACGCGCGGGCAAGTGCAATTGCTCCTCAGTGCTACTCTTCCTTTATTTCGATAGCATTCTCCTTTCCTCTCCTTTCGCGGACGGTAGTTAACCCGTTGAGTTTTGAGTATAACTCTCCGTTATCATATAACGAAAATTATCACCGTCGAGAGACGAAGTTTTTATGGGAATTATGTAACATCTTCTTGTTCTACGTTCGTAGATAATGTTACAACTCTTAAAAAGTCCCATTATGTTATTAATGATACCTATTAAATTAAAATAATAGTATTTTTTTCTGATCTTTAGATATATCTCCATATACATATAGCGTAATTCATCATTGATATATATTGAGTAATTAATATGTGACAATGAATTAAGGGGGGAGCTTGGTATAGAACGTTGAAAAATTAGGTGATTTTTTGGAATTTTTTTAAGAAACTATACATTTTTTTTAACTTTATAGGGTAATTTCTTATTATTGAACTAACAAAAAATTATTTTTTTGCCAGAAAAAATGTATTTATGCAAGTAATAATAACTTTTTATTCGGCGCGTCGGCGGTGATGCAATGTAGCGTTGCTTGTATTTGTCCGAAATAAAAAATCCGAAACAAAAAAGATTATTGTTTATTAAGAGCTCATGCATTAACTGAACCTATTTTTAAAGAAAATAATGCGAAATTATGAAAATCGCGACACTTGGAAAAAGAAGGTACAAGCAATTTTGAGAAAAAATTTTTCGTGTTTATTATGCAATAAAAATTATTCAATTCAATAATATTATTATAAACTGTGGTTCAAGTTATTAGGAAAGTATTTGTGCAGATGTGTGCAAAGACCCAAGTCAATCAGATGAATAGTTTTTGAGTTATCTTGCACGCCGCCAAACACCGCCGAATAAATGTTATTATTACTTGCATAATAAATTTAACTTTTTTCTGGCGAAAAAATATTTTTTTGTTCAATAATATAAGAAATTACCCTATAAAGTTCAAAAGGATTGGTTGAATAGTTTCCTAAAAAAAATTCCAAAAAGTCATTTAATTTTTTAGCGTGCTAAACCAAGCTCCCTCCTTAATGTATAATGTGCACAGAGCTGTATAAATATGCACAAAACCTGAATGACTAATATTATTGAATGACGCGAGCTAGTTGACTAGAAGTATGCGATTGAGTTGAGACGCATCGTCATTAGCGTATAATAGGAAGGTGCTAGAAATTGCGCCCGCGCGGAATCGGGTAATTATTCACCTTTTAGTAACGAGCAAAAACTGCTATAAGGCTAAGGAGTTTCTGAATGCAGCCAAGTTAGCAACATCGCGCAGTTGCAGGTACTTTAGTGCTTCCGTTTTTGTCTCGGCCGGATGCACCGGATATGTTTGCGAAGTTCGAAGCACGGAAAAAGCAGCCCTTCTAGCGCAACGCTCGAGAGACGCTCTCTAGAGGTTGTCCCTTTTCGGTTCCCCGTGCGTCATCTTCCACCGTTCCGCGGCCAATCGACTTAAATTGCAATAATTTATTGTTAGCTCTTCACACTGGTCTTAAGTAGAATTTCCACGATGCGGCAAAAACAATCGTCGTAGTGCTTGCTAGCCGATATCACGGCAGTCAATTGCAGTGATTCTATCAACAGAGTCGAATCTGTAATTATAAAGTATTTTTTTTTGTGGTTACGAAACTTATTAAAGGGTCATGCCACCCCTGAGGCCTGAAAAGGACACCTAAGTTTAGGATTTTTTGTGTGTAAATAGATAACTTTATTTAAAAGCTGTTTAGAGGACATTGTTGTACATATATAAAAAACTAAAAAAATATTTTTTTATTTTTTTTATGTACAAAATGGCAGCGCACTGGCCTACTTGTGGAATCCCTTTTTTCTATTTTTTCAAATCGGTGTACAGGATTTCAGGCACACTATTTGACCTTGAACAAAACGAGAAAAAATTTTTATTATCTACATATTAAAGCCTATTGAAGTACATAGGAGTTTTTCAAAATATGGATTTTTTTCGAAATGGCAGCTATTTTTACGAAAAGTTTGTATTTTTGTCAATATAAGCCTTTTGTAAAGTAGCTATTATTTTGACAAAAATCAATATTTTGAAAAATCCCTGTCTTCTCTAGTCTTTAATATGTAGATAATGAAAATTCTTTGTGTTTTGTTTAAGGTCAAACCGTGTGCCTGGAATCCTGTATATCGATAAAAAGAAAAGGATTCCGCAAGTGTAGATTAGTACGCCGCCATTTTGGATATAAGAAAAGTAAAAAATATTTTTTTTGGTTTCTTATATATGTACAATAATGTTCTCTAAGATTTTAAATAAAGTTTATCCGTTTACCCATAAAAAAATCGCAAACTTAAGGTATCATTTTAAAACCTTAGGGGTGGCATGACCCCTTAAGCAAAATATTTAACGCAAAAAAATAATTAGATCTTTTAGAGAGATATTTAGATATACATAAAAAGAATATTTTACGTTAATATTCTTTTTGCGTACTTAAATGTGTGTTCTTTGCGTGTTGTGAAATTAATGTAAAATGTGCGGCGTATTTTTCAAAATTTACATAAGTCGGCAGATCTCGATAATATAATTGATAGCATAGTGGATGAAAGCACCTAATCTTTACGAGTGCAATTCTAGATACCGTAAATACGCGGAAATGCACACTTTATGCCATTTGCCATGAGGCAATATAAAAGATCATTTTCACATGGCTGTTCGAATGTTAGATCTCCCAGAAAGGATGCCGATTTCAATAACCGATACGTATGTTTATACCCTTTCGTCTTTGTACGGCACGGATTCTCACAAACTGCGTAAAAGCGATTTGCTCGTGAAAAACTCTCGGTTTGGTATAACTTTCGCGTTTATGAAGTTGAAGACGCGGAAAGTTTTCCTTGCGCCGCGATCTCAAACTTCGCGGGGGCCTTTGTCTTCAGGCGAAGTATCTTCGATGGCGATTTTCTGATTTTCATATCCTTCATACGGCGTATTTTTATGCGCGAAGTGAGAACATTGGGATCAATGCCCCATGGCAATTTGAGATGGAAAACAATGCGGCGATCCACTTTGACGCGGATAAAAAAAGACTATATTATAAAGTATAAAGATATTTTCAAAGAATAGAAAAAAGTAATATAATTTTTTTTGGTTTACCGATATTTCTATTATTTGTTACATAATATTATATAGTATATAAGTGATTTATATATTACGTACTATTATCGTAAAGCAGTTTTTTAATTTGTCGCTTTTTCAACAATCTCGATTGCGCCTAAGCGATACGATTTACACTCATTTTGTAAAGAATAAGATTACAGCAGTAAGTATTAGGTCTATTAATAGGATTAAGAATTTTATATACTCAACAGCAAAATTAAAGTATCACCTATTCTGATCGCTAAAAATAAGAAAATTTCAAGAGAGTGTAACTTCGTTAAAAATGATCGTAACGGATGATTAAAAAAGCATTTTACAACTTAAAGTCTCTACTATCGAAATCCATAATTCATTAAATGAGTTATTGATTCTTTACAAAGCTGCACGGATGCAAATGAGGATACATCAAATAAAAAATTTTTTACTAAATTTGCGAAGTTCCAATAATCCGGTGTTAAATAAAAATTGCATACAAATGCGACTTACAGCGTTCGAAAGCGTGAATTTTTATATCTTTAATTTGCGCACTCGATCAGCATTGTGTGATTCTTTTTATCGAGTTATTCAATTCGAAAGCAAAAATCCTTTTTACTTCAATGTTGAGTAACTCGGTGAAAAAAAATTGCATAATACTGATTGAGTGCGCAAATTAAAGGTAAAGATTCACGCTTTCAAACGCTGTAAGTCGCATTTGTATGCGATTTTTATTTCACTCCTTGGAACTTCGCAAATTTAGTAAAAAATTTTTAGATTTGATGCATCTCCATTTACATCCGTGCAGTTTTGTAAAGAATCAGTAAATCATTTAATGAATTATGGATTTCGAAAGTAGAGACTTTAAGCTGTGAAATGCTTTTTTGATTATTCCGTTACGATCATTTTTAACGAAGTTACATTCTCTTGAAATTTGTCTATTTTTAGCGATTAGAATAGGTAATCCTTTAATTTTGCTGTTGAGTGTATTTAAGAATTTAATAATTTTACAAAAATTCGGTTTATTATTTTCGGCACTATAATAAATATGAAGTATATTTTCAGTTTAGTATAGGTACAGAAAATTTCAATTCATTCTGTGTTCATGTGAGATATCGTGATCTCTGAAAAACGAGGAAAAAGAAAGGAAGTTTTCGCAAAGCAAAAGAACTTGGAAATCTTGTCTTTCAACGATCTACATCAGGAATTTTCCTATAGAGTGAATTTTCACGTTCAAGAAAATACGTTAGAACAATTCAATATTCTGCAAGTTCGAAAACGCACAAGCGAAGACTGTACGAGTTTACGATGTATACGTTTCAACGTACGGATTTTTAAATATATTTTTTTATACACATTGACTGTGTGTCAACTTTTTTCCAATGATTTAAAATAAAATAAAATAATTAGGAAAATTTCTCATTAAAAGTATTTACATTATTAGAGATATTCTTTTCTCATCTCTTAGATGTTTTGATATTGACGCATAAATTATTTTGTTTATGTTTTTAAAGAAAAAAAAATCATAAATATAATAGTCCGGGATTGATTTGTATTATAAAAGAAACAATATAATTGATGTCATGAAATGGAAACATACAAATTTGATTTGCAAATCATTTTTTATCAGTTTTGCCGTGATGACCAATGCGATCTGCTCGATGTGATTTTTACATGATTACAGGCTTTGTTTACATTTACGGTTCCCCGTAGGCCAAGCTAGTTGGAATTAGGAAATTTACAAAACAATTTCTATTATCGCGTTGTGTCAGCGGTTCTCAAATAAATTTTGATGAATATTGCAGTATCGAGCCGATCTCGAAGCCGACCGTTGCCGAATCGCTCGCGAAGTTTGTCGACGTTAATAGTCAAGTTCGTCATATTTATCGGAGTTGTTTGTCAGTATTTATGGCGCTTTGCTCCGGCCGATTTCCGGGGAAAAATAATTTATTACTCGGAAACGCCATGTCGCGATTGTGATTTCTCGAGCCTGCGTTTTTACGGTGCAATGTCATCACTGCGAAATATTGGGAGTATATGAAATTTTTATTTAGGACATCACAATTTTAACTTGGATATTTGTTAGAGTAGATAAAAATATATATAGTTTACGTTTTAATTTACTATTAACATTCTAATATTAAACAACTTATTAATTTTATAAAGATTACATTTGTTATGCTTATGTTCCGAATTTCTTTGTGCATTTCAGTACATGAACGTTTATAGTATTCTCTACACACTTTATGTATGTGCGATGCACGTCTCTCATGAGAAATTGATGTTTAGGTATGTGCGATTTATTATTTACAATACTTACATAATCAGTTGGCCTCTTTAATACATTCTGTGTATGCATAATTGCAAACATGCACTACATTGAATAAGAATATAGTCCTACTAAAATGTAGCGTAATCTATAGCGGAGGTTTTCCCAAGCTTTGTAGCGAACGTGTTAATTACATAAACGCACGCAGAAAAAGGATTAGCCAATGAAGCTAAAATATAGTATTACGAACTGATGAATTTTAATTTAGATGTTCGTTTTTGGGTCAATATATTTAAGTATTTTACTCTGGGATCGGACTTTTGTTTGTGCAAATAATTTAATGAAGAATTATTAGAATTATTAGCTGTTGAATTTATTAAAGATAAAATAATTATTCAAATTACTTAAAGTTTAAATGTTATAAGATATTTTTTTAATAATTAGTTTAATTTATTTAATTAAATTAGAAATATTGAAATATTTAACTTCAAGATCAATTTTAAAAATAACAGTTTAACAAAATCGATAAAGAAATTGGAGATAAACGTATTCAAATTAATTAATTTAACTTCGGAAAATATGGAAAGGACGGTTAAATAAAAATAAGAGATATTAAGTTGAAACCTGATCTTCCAAAATCAAGACACATTAAATTCATTTACTCGAAAAAGAATTATGTATAAATTAATAAGATCGGGATTCAAGTTCAAGGAAATAGATATTATTAATAAAATTATCTTTAATTAATAATTCTCCTGATATATTAATTATAAAATTCGCTGGTGTAACCAGCTGGTTAACATGTTTTGTTTGCTGTTTCTGAGTTTTCCAAGGATGATGATGTATAAAGTTGAGATGTTGTATCGTTTAAGATTGAGATTATGATCACTGACTTGATTTATAATTCTATTTACTGAGATGATTTAGGACTGAAGTGGTCAAAGCTTCGACTAAGAATGACTTTTTTCAAGTGACAAGAACTTCCGCGCGAGCCTCTCATCACTTCCTTATCGTTTGCTAATTAAGAGGGGGAAGATTCTTGTCCATGCGAAATCAAAGCTTAAATCGATATTTGGTTTATGGTGACGGTCTGTGCCATCGCTTGTTATCGCTATCTGAATTATCAGTTATATCTTATGAATTTTATTTCAAGCCTTAAAATAGCTTTGAATTGTTCTCAACATTTTTATTTTAGAATATTAATATAAATTTTGTAAAAGATTAAATTTGAAAAAATGTCTATTCGTGAAAATAGCTGCAGTGTCCTTAAAGTAGGAACAGCTAATGTCGTTACTGCCGAAGTTACATTTATTAGTTATTAAAATGTAGGTGCTACAGCAAAAAATATGCTAGTAGATTCGGCTAAATATCTTTTGATTTTAGCAGCAATTTTTGCTGTAGCACCTACATTTTAATAACATTTTAATAATTGTTTTTGCAATGTAGCACTGCCATATGCACATCTACAGCGCATTTATCATTTATATTTTGCAGTATATAGCTTATATAAATTTCAATAGCTGAATCAAACTTATTGTTAGCTATAAGAGCTACCGCCTTAGTGTCATTAACTGCGTTCAGCAGAAAAAGCGGCTTTGCAACTGTTGTAAAATTCTTTAATATGATTGGTTTATACATTTAGATCCGTGAAGGACTAA